>NC_039359.1:207972694-208052655 GCF_003573695.1 Papaver somniferum
AGACTCGACAATTCTGTTGAAAATTTGACCGAGTCAGAACGAGTTCGAGCGAAAATGAAAAAACCATAACTCCATCCTTTTGAATTGAGACGCTTTGCGTCAAAATATAGTTACATAATCAAGACTCGACAATTCTGTTGAAATTTGACCGAGTCGGAAGGAGTTCGAGTCCTTTCGAATTCAGACGATTTGCTTCAAAATATAGTTACATAATCAAGACTCGACAATTCTGTTGAAAATTTGACCGAGTCGGAACGAGTTCGAGCAAAAATGAAAAAACCATAACTCCATCCTTTTGAATTGAGACGATTTGCATCAAAATATAATTACATAATCAAGAATCGATAATTCTGTTGAAATTTGACCGAGTCGGAAGGAGTTCGAGAAAAAATGAAGAAACTGGAACTTCAAACTTTCGAATTGAGAAGATTTGCGTCAAAATATATTTACATAATCAAGACTCGGCAATTCTGTCGAAAATTTGACCGAGTCGGAAGGTGTTCGAGCAAAAATGAAGAAACCGGAACTTCATCCTTTCGAAATCAGATGATTTGCGTAAAAATATAGTTACATAATCAAGACTCAACAATTCTGTTGAAAATTTGACCGAGTCGGAAGGAGTTCGAGCAAAAATGAAGAAACCAAAACTTCATCCTTTTGAATTCATACGATTTGCGTCAAAATATAGTTACATAATCAAGACTCGACAATTCTGTTGAAAATTTGACCGAGTTGGAACGAGTTCGAGCGAAAATGAAGAAACCGGAACTCCATCCTTTTGAATTGAGACGCTTTGCGTCAAAATATTACATAATCAAGACTCGGCAATTCTGTCGAAAATTTGACCGAGACGGAACGAGTTCCAGCAAAAATGAAAAAACCAGAACTCCATCCTTTTGAATTGAGACGATTTGCATCAAAATATAGTTACATAATTAAGACTCGACAATTCTGTTGAAAATTTGACCGAGTCGGAAGGAGTTCGAGCAAAAATGAAGAAACCGGAACTTCATCCTTTCGAAATCAGACGATTTGCGTCATAATATAGTTACATAATCAAGACTCGACAATTCTGTTGAAAATTTGACCGAGTCAGAACGAGTTCGAGCGAAAATGAAGAAACCGGAACTCCATCCTTTTGAATTGAGACGCTTTGCGTCAAAATATATTTACATAATCAAGACTCGGCAATTCTGTCAAAAATTTGACCGAGTCGGAACGAGTTCGAGCAAAAATGAAAAAACCATAACTCCATCCTTTTGAATTGAGACGATTTGCATCAAAATATAGTTACATAATCAAGACTCGACAATTCTGTTGAAATTTGACCGAGTCGGAAGGAGTTCGAGCAAAAATGAAGAAACCGGAACTTCATCCTTTCGAAATCCGACGATTTACGTCAAAATATAGTTACATAATCAAGACTCGACAATTCTGTTGAAAATTTGACCGAGTCAGAACGAGTTCGAGCGAAAATGAAAAAACCATAACTCCATCCTTTTGAATTGAGACGCTTTGCGTCAAAATATAGTTACATAATCAAGACTCGACAATTCTGTTGAAATTTGACCGAGTCGGAAGGAGTTCGAGTCCTTTCGAATTCAGACGATTTGCTTCAAAATATAGTTACATAATCAAGACTCGACAATTCTGTTGAAAATTTGACCGAGTCGGAACGAGTTCGAGCAAAAATGAAAAAACCATAACTCCATCCTTTTGAATTGAGACGATTTGCATCAAAATATAATTACATAATCAAGAATCGATAATTCTGTTGAAATTTGACCGAGTCGGAAGGAGTTCGAGAAAAAATGAAGAAACTGGAACTTCAAACTTTCGAATTGAGAAGATTTGCGTCAAAATATATTTACATAATCAAGACTCGGCAATTCTGTCGAAAATTTGACCGAGTCGGAAGGTGTTCGAGCAAAAATGAAGAAACCGGAACTTCATCCTTTCGAAATCAGATGATTTGCGTAAAAATATAGTTACATAATCAAGACTCAACAATTCTGTTGAAAATTTGACCGAGTCGGAAGGAGTTCGAGCAAAAATGAAGAAACCAAAACTTCATCCTTTTGAATTCATACGATTTGCGTCAAAATATAGTTACATAATCAAGACTCGACAATTCTGTTGAAAATTTGACCGAGTTGGAACGAGTTCGAGCGAAAATGAAGAAACCGGAACTCCATCCTTTTGAATTGAGACGCTTTGCGTCAAAATATTACATAATCAAGACTCGGCAATTCTGTCGAAAATTTGACCGAGACGGAACGAGTTCCAGCAAAAATGAAAAAACCAGAACTCCATCCTTTTGAATTGAGACGATTTGCATCAAAATATAGTTACATAATTAAGACTCGACAATTCTGTTGAAAATTTAACCGAGTCGGAAGGAGTTCGAGCAAAAATGAAGAAACCGGAACTTCATCCTTTCGAAATCAGACGATTTGCGTCATAATATAGTTACATAATCAAGACTCGACAATTCTGTTGAAAATTTGACCGAGTCAGAACGAGTTCGAGCGAAAATGAAGAAACCGGAACTCCATCCTTTTGAATTGAGACGCTTTGCGTCAAAATATATTTACATAATCAAGACTCGGCAATTATGTCAAAAATTTGACCGAGTCGGAACGAGTTCGAGCAAAAATGAAAAAACCATAACTCCATCCTTTTGAATTGAGACGATTTGCATCAAAATATAGTTACATAATCAAGACTCGACAATTCTGTTGAAATTTGACAGAGTCGGAAGGAGTTCGAGCAAAAATGAAGAAACCGGAACTTCATCCTTTCGAATTCCGACGATTTGCGTCAAAATATAGTTACATAATTCAGACTCGACAATTCTGTTGAAAATTTGACCGAGTCGGAAGGAGTTCGAGCAAAAATGAAGAAACCGGAACTTCATCCTTTCGAAATCAGACGATTTGCGTCATAATATAGTTACATAATCAAGACTCGACAATTCTGTTGAAAATTTGACCAAGTCGGAACGAGTTCGAGCGAAAATGAAGAAACCGGAACTCCATCCTTTTGAATTGAGACGCTTTGTGTCAAAATATATTTACATAATCAAGACTCGGCAATTCTGTCGAAAATTTGACCGAGTCGGAACGAGTTCGAGCAAAAATGAAAAAACCAGAACTCTATCCTTTTGAATTGAGACGATTTGCATCAAAATATAGTTACATAATTCAGACTCGAAAATTCTGTTGAAAATTTGACCGAGTCGGAAGGAGTTCGAGCAAAAATGAAGAAACCGGAACTTCATCCTTTCGAAATCAGACGATTTGCGTCATAATATAGTTACATAATCAAGACTCGACAATTCTGTTGAAAATTTGACCGAGTCAGAACGAGTTCGAGCGAAAATGAAGAAACCGGAACTCCATCCTTTTGAATTGATACGCTTTGCGTCAAAATATATTTACATAATCAAGACTCGGCAATTCTGTCGAAAATTTGACCGAGTCGGAACGAGTTCGAGCAAAAATGAAAAAACCATAACTCCATCCTTTTGAATTGAGACGATTTGCATCAAAATATAGTTACATAATCAAGACTCGACAATTCTGTTGAAATTTGACCGAGTCGGAAGGAGTTCGAGCAAAAATGAAGAAACCGGAACTTCATCCTTTCGAAATCCGACGATTTACGTCAAAATATAGTTACATAATCAAGACTCGACAATTCTGTTGAAAATTTGACCGAGTCAGAACGAGTTCGAGCGAAAATGAAAAAACCATAACTCCATCCTTTTGAATTGAGACGCTTTGCGTCAAAATATAGTTACATAATCAAGACTCGACAATTCTGTTGAAATTTGACCGAGTCGGAAGGAGTTCGAGTCCTTTCGAATTCAGACGATTTGCTTCAAAATATAGTTACATAATCAAGACTCGACAATTCTGTTGAAAATTTGACCGAGTCGGAACGAGTTCGAGCAAAAATGAAAAAACCATAACTCCATCCTTTTGAATTGAGACGATTTGCATCAAAATATAATTACATAATCAAGAATCGATAATTCTGTTGAAATTTGACCGAGTCGGAAGGAGTTCGAGAAAAAATGAAGAAACCGGAACTTCATCCTTTCGAATTGAGAAGATTTGCGTCAAAATATATTTACATAATCAAGACTCGGCAATTCTTTCGAAAATTTGACCGAGTCGGAAGGTGTTCGAGCAAAAATGAAGAAACCGGAACTTCATCCTTTCGAATTCAGACGATTTGCGTAAAAATATAGTTACATAATCAAGACTCAACAATTCTGTTGAAAATTTGACCGAGTCGGAAGGAGTTCGAGCAAAAATGAAGAAACCAAAACTTCATCCTTTTGAATTCAGACGATTTGCGTCAAAATATAGTTACATAATCAAGACTCGACAATTCTGTTGAAAATTTGACCGAGTCGGAACGAGTTCGAGCAAAAATGAAAAAACCATAACTCCATTCTTTTGAATTGAGACGATTTGCATCAAAATATAATTACATAATCAAGAATCGATAATTCTTTTGAAAT
This sequence comes from Papaver somniferum, assembly GCF_003573695.1. Lineage (NCBI taxonomy): Eukaryota > Viridiplantae > Streptophyta > Magnoliopsida > Ranunculales > Papaveraceae > Papaver > Papaver somniferum. Next base: position 207,977,226 of record NC_039359.1, read on the forward strand.
TTGACCGAGTCGGAAGGAGTTCGAGAAAAAATGAAGAAACCGGAACTTCAAACTTTCGAATTGAGAAGATTTGCGTCAAAATATATTTACATAATCAAGACTCGGCAATTCTGTCGAAAATTTGACCGAGTCGGAAGGTGTTCGAGCAAAAATGAAGAAACCGGAACTTCATCCTTTCGAATTCAGACGATTTGCGTAAAAATATAGTTACATAATCAAGACTCAACAATTCTGTTGAAAATTTGACCGAGTCGGAAGGAGTTCGAGCAAAAATGAAGAAACCAAAACTTCATCCTTTTGAATTCAGACGATTTGCGTCAAAATATAGTTACATAATCAAGACTCGACAATTCTGTTGAAAATTTGACCAAGTCGGAACGAGTTCGAGCGAAAATGAAGAAACTGGAACTCCATCCTTTTGAATTGAGACGCTTTGTGTCAAAATATATTTACATAATCAAGACTCGGCAATTCTGTCGAAAATTTGACCGAGTCGGAACGAGTTCGAGCAAAAATGAAAAAACCATAACTCCATCCTTTTGAATTGAGACGATTTGCATCAAAATATAGTTACATAATCAAGACTCGACAATTCTGTTGAAAATTTGACCGAGTCGGAACGAGTTCGAGCGAAAATGAAGAAACCGGAACTCCATCCTTTTGAATTGAGACGCTTTGCGTCAAAATATTACATAATCAAGACTCGGCAATTCTGTCGAAAATTTGACCGAGACGGAACGCGTTCCAGCAAAAATGAAAAAACCAGAACTCCATCCTTTTGAATTGAGACGATTTGCATCAAAATATAGTTACATAATTAAGACTCGACAATTCTGTTGAAAATTTGTCCGAGTCGGAAGGAGTTCGAGCAAAAATGAAGAAACCGGAACTTCATCCTTTCGAAATCAGACGATTTGCGTCATAATATAGTTACATAATCAAGACTCGACAATTCTGTTGAAAATTTGACCGAGTCAGAACGAGTTCGAGCGAAAATGAAGAAATCGGAACTCCATCCTTTTGAATTGAGACGCTTTGCGTCAAAATATATTTACATAATCAAGACTCGGCAATTCTGTCGAAAATTTGACCGAGTCGGAACGAGTTCGAGCGAAAATGAAAAAACCATAACTCCATCCTTTTGAATTGAGACGATTTGCATCAAAATATAGTTACATAATCAAGACTCGACAATTCTGTTGAAATTTGACCGAGTCGGAAGGAGTTCGAGTCCTTTCGAATTCAGACGATTTGCGTCAAAATATAGTTACATAATCAAGACTCGACAATTCTGTTGAAAATTTGACCGAGTCGGAACGAGTTCGAGCAAAAATGAAAAAACCATAACTCCATCCTTTTGAATTGAGACGATTTGCATCAAAATATAATTACATAATCAAGAATCGATAATTCTGTTGAAATTTGACCGAGTTGGAAGGAGTTCGAGAAAAAAATGAAGAAACCGGAACTTCAAACTTTCGAATTGAGAAGATTTGCGTCAAAATATATTTACATAATCAAGACTCGGCAATTCTGTCGAAAATTTGACCGAGTCGGAAGGTGTTCGAGCAAAAATGAAGAAACCGGAACTTCATCCTTTCGAATTCAGAAGATTTGCGTAAAAATATAGTTACATAATCAAGACTCAACAATTCTGTTGAAAATTTGACCGAGTCGGAAGGAGTTCGAGCAAAAATGAAGAAACCAAAACTTCATCCTTTTGAATTCAGACGATTTGCGTCAAAATATAGTTACATAATCAAGACTCGACAATTCTGTTGAAAATTTGACCGAGTGGGAAGGAGTTCGAGCAAAAATGAAGAAACCGGAACTTCATCCTTTCGAATTCCGACGATTTGCGTCAAAATATAGTTACATAATCAAGACTCGACAATTCTGTTAAAAATTTGACCGAGTCGGAACGAGTTCGAGCAAAGATGAAAAAACCATAACTCCATCCTTTTGAATTGAGACGATTTGCATCAAAATATAGTTACATAATCAAGACTCGACAATTCTGTTGAAATTTGACCGAGTCGGAAGGAGTTCGAGTCCTTTCGAATTCATACGATTTGCTTCAAAATATAGTTACATAATCAAGACTCGACAATTCTGTTGAAAATTTGACCGAGTCGGAACGAGTTCGAGAAAAAATGAAAAAACCATAACTCCATCCTTTTGAATTGAGACGATTTGCATCAAAATATAATTATATAATCAAGAATCGATAATTATGTTGAAATTTGACCGAGTCGGAAGGAGTTCGAGAAAAAAATGAAGAAACCGGAACTTCAAACTTTCGAATTGAGAAGATTTGCGTCAAAATATATTTACATAATCAAGACTCGGCAATTCTGTCGAAAATTTGACCGAGTCGGAAGGTGTTCGAGCAAAAATGAAGAAACCGGAACTTCATCCTTTCGAATTCAGAAGATTTGCGTAAAAATATAGTTACATAATCAAGACTCAACAATTCTGTTGAAAATTTGACCGAGTCGGAAGGAGTTCGAGCAAAAATGAAGAAACCAAAACTTCATCCTTTTGAATTCAGACGATTTGCGTCAAAATATAGTTACATAATCAAGACTCGACAATTCTGTTGAAAATTTGACCGAGTCGGAACGAGTTCGAGCGAAAATGAAGAAACCGGAACTCCATCCTTTTGAATTGAGACGCTTTGCGTCAAAATATTACATAATCAAGACTCGGCAATTCTGTCGAAAATTTAACCGAGACGGAACGAGTTCCAGCAAAAATGAAAAAACCAGAACTCCATCCTTTTGAATTGAGACGATTTGCATCAAAATATAGTTACATAATTAAGACTCGACAATTCTGTTGAAAATTTGACCGAGTCGGAAGGAGTTCGAGCAAAAATGAAGAAACCGGAACTTCATCCTTTCGAATTCAGACGATTTGCGTCAAAATATAGTTACATAATCAAGACTCGACAATTCTGTTGAAAATTTGACCGAGTCGGAACGAGTTCGAGAAAAAATGAAAAAACCATAACTCCATCCTTTTGAATTGAGACGATTTGCATCAAAATATAATTACATAATCAAGAATCGATAATTCTGTTGAAATTTGACCGAGTCGGAAGGAGTTCGAGAAAAAATGAAGAAACCGGAACTTCATCCTTTCGAATTGAGAAGATTTGCGTCAAAATATATTTACATAATCAAGACTCGGCAATTCTGTCGAAAATTTGACCGAGTCGGAAGGTGTTCGAGCAAAAATGAAGAAACCGGAACTTCATCCTTTCGAATTCAGACGATTTGCGTAAAAATATAGTTACATAATCAAGACTCAACAATTCTGTTGAAAATTTGACCGAGTCGGAAGGAGTTCGAGCAAAAATTAAGAAACCAAAACTTCATCCTTTTGAATTCAGACGATTTGCGTCAAAATATAGTTACATAATCAAGACTCGACAATTCTGTTGAAAATTTGACCGAGTCGGAACGAGTTCGAGCGAAAATGAAGAAACCGGAACTCCTTCCTTTTGAATTGAGACGCTTTGCGTCAAAATATTACATAATCAAGACTCGGCAATTTTGTCGAAAATTTGACCGAGACGGAACGAGTTCCAGCAAAAATGAAAAAACCAGAACTCCATCCTTTTGAATTGAGACGATTTGCATCAAAATATAGTTACATAATTAAGACTCGACAATTCTGTTGAAAATTTGACTGAGTCGGAAGGAGTTCGAGCAAAAATGAAGAAACCGGAACTTCATCCTTTCGAAATCAGACGATTTGCGTCATAATATAGTTACATAATCAAGACTCGACAATTCTGTTGAAAATTTGACCGAGTCAGAACGAGTTCGAGCGAAAATGAAGAAACCGGAACTCCATCCTTTTGAATTGATACGCTTTGCGTCAAAATATATTTACATAATCAAGACTCGGCAATTCTGTCGAAAATTTGACCGAGTCGGAACGAGTTCGAGCAAAAATGAAAAAACCATAACTCCATCCTTTTGAATTGAGACGATTTGCATCAAAATATAGTTACATAATCAAGACTCGACAATTCTGTTGAAATTTGACCGAGTCGGAAGGAGTTCGAGCAAAAATGAAGAAATCGGAACTTCATCCTTTCGAATTCAGACGATTTGCGTCAAAATATAGTTACATAATCAAGACTCGACAATTCTGTTGAAAATTTGACCGAGTCGGAACGAGTTCGAGCAAAAATGAAAAAACCATAACTCCATTCTTTTGAATTGAGACGATTTGCATCAAAATATAATTACATAATCAAGAATCGATAATTCTTTTGAAATTTGACCGAGTCGGAAGGAGTTCGAGAAAAAATGAAGAAACCGGAACTTCAAACTTTCGAATTGAGAAGATTTGCGTCAAAATATATTTATATAATCAAGACTCGGCAATTCTGTCGAAAATTTGACCGAGTCGGAAGGTGTTCGAGCAAAAATGAAGAAACCGGAACTTCATCCTTTCGAATTCAGACGATTTGCGTAAAAATATAGTTACATAATCAAGACTCAACAATTCTGTTGAAAATTTGACCGAGTCGGAAGGAGTTCGAGCAAAAATGAAGAAACCAAAACTTCATCCTTTTGAATTCAGACGATTTGCGTCAAAATATAGTTACATAATCAAGACTCGACAATTCTGTTGAAAATTTGACCGAGTCGGAACGAGTTCGAGCGAAAATGAAGAAACCGGAACTCCATCCTTTTGAATTGAGACGCTTTCTGTCAAAATATATTTACATAATCAAGACTCGGGAATTCTGTCGAAAATTTGACCGAGACGGAACGAGTTCCAGCAAAAATGAAAAAACCAGAACTCCATCCTTTTGAATTGAGACGATTTGCATCAAAATATAGTTACATAATTAAGACTCGACAATTCTGTTGAAAATTTGACCGAGTCGGAAGGAGTTCGAGAAAAAATGACGAAACCGGAACTTCATCCTTTCGAAATCAGACGATTTGCGTCATAATATAGTTACATAATCAAGACTCGACAATTCTGTTGAAAATTTGACCGAGTCGGAACGAGTTCGAGTGATAATGAAGAAACCGGAACTCCATCCTTTTGAATTGAGACGCTTTGCGTCAAAAATATTACATAATCAAGACTCGGCAATTCTGTCAAAAATTTGACCGAGACGGAACGAGTTCGAACAAAAATGAAAAAACCAGAACTCTATCCTTTTGAATTGAGACGATTTGCATCAAAATATAGTTACATAATTCAGACTCGACAATTCTGTTGAAAATTTGACCGAGTCGGAAGGAGTTCGAGCAAAAATGAAGAAACCGGAACTTCATCCTTTCGAAATCAGACGATTTGCGTCATAATATAGTTACATAATCAAGACTCGACAATTCTGTTGAAAATTTGACCAAGTCGGAACGAGTTCGAGCGAAAATGAAGAAACCGGAACTCCATCCTTTTGAATTGAGACGCTTTGTGTCAAAATATATTTACATAATCAAGACTCGGCAATTCTGTCGAAAATTTGACCGAGTCGGAACGAGTTCGAGCAAAAATGAAAAAACCATAACTCCATCCTTTTGAATTGAGACGATTTGCGTCAAAATATAGTTACATAATCAAGACTCGACAATTCTGTTGAAAATTTGACCGAGTCGGAACGAGTTCGAGCGAAAATGAAGAAACCGGAACTCCATCCTTTTGAATTGAGACGCTTTGCGTCAAAATATTACATAATCAAGACTCGGCAATTCTGTCGAAAATTTGACCGAGACGGAACGAGTTCCAGCAAAAATGAAAAAACCAGAACTCCATCCTTTTGAATTGAGACGATTTGCATCAAAATATAGTTACATAATTAAGACTCGACAATTCTGTTGAAAATTTGACCGAGTCGGAAGGAGTTCGAGCAAAAATGAAGAAACCGGAACTTCATCCTTTCGAAATCAGACGATTTGCGTCATAATATAGTTACATAATCAAGACTCGACAATTCTGTTGAAAATTTGACCAAGTCGGAACGAGTTCGAGCGGAAATGAAGAAACCGGAACTCCATCCTTTTGAATTGAGACGCTTTGTGTCAAAATATATTTACATAATCAAGACTCGGCAATTCTGTCGAAAATTTGACGGAGTCGGAACGAGTTCGAGCAAAAATGAAAAAACCATAACTCCATCCTTTTGAATTGAGACGATTTGCATCAAAATATAGTTACATAATCAAGACTCGACAATTCTGTTGAAATTTGACCGAGTCGGAAGGAGTTCGAGCAAAAATGGAGAAACCGGAACTTCATCCTTTCGAATTCAGACGATTTGCGTCAAAATATAGTTACATAATCAAGACTCGAGAATTCTGTTGAAAATTTGACCGAGTCGGAACGAGTTCGAGAAAAAATGAAAAAACCATAACTCCAACCTTTTGAATTGAGACGATTTGCATCAAAATATAATTACATAATCAAGAATCGATAATTCTGTTGAAATTTGACCGAGTCGGAAGGAGTTCGAGAAAAAATGAAGAAACCGAAACTTCATCCTTTCGAATTGAGAAGATTTGCGTCAAAATATATTTACATAATCAAGACTCGGCAATTCTGTCGAAAATTTGACCGAGTCGGAAGGTGTTCGAGCAAAAATGAAGAAACCGGAACTTCATCCTTTCGAATTCAGACGATTTGCGTAAAAATATAGTTACATAATCAAGACTCAACAATTCTGTTGAAAATTTGACCGAGTCGGAAGGAGTTCGAGCAAAAATTAAGAAACCAAAACTTCATCCTTTTGAATTCAGACGATTTGCGTCAAAATATAGTTACATAATCAAGACTCGACAATTCTGTTGAAAATTTGACCGAGTCGGAACGAGTTCGAGCGAAAATGAAGAAACCGGAACTCCTTCCTTTTGAATTGAGACGCTTTGCGTCAAAATATTACATAATCAAGACTCGGCAATTTTGTCGAAAATTTGACCGAGACGGAACGAGTTCCAGCAAAAATGAAAAAACCAGAACTCCATCCTTTTGAATTGAGACGATTTGCATCAAAATATAGTTACATAATTAAGACTCGACAATTCTGTTGAAAATTTGACTGAGTCGGAAGGAGTTCGAGCAAAAATGAAGAAACCGGAACTTCATCCTTTCGAAATCAGACGATTTGCGTCATAATATAGTTACATAATCAAGACTCGACAATTCTGTTGAAAATTTGACCGAGTCAGAACGAGTTCGAGCGAAAATGAAGAAACCGGAACTCCATCCTTTTGAATTGATACGCTTTGCGTCAAAATATATTTACATAATCAAGACTCGGCAATTCTGTCGAAAATTTGACCGAGTCGGAACGAGTTCGAGCAAAAATGAAAAAACCATAACTCCATCCTTTTGAATTGAGACGATTTGCATCAAAATATAGTTACATAATCAAGACTCGACAATTCTGTTGAAATTTGACCGAGTCGGAAGGAGTTCGAGCAAAAATGAAGAAACCGGAACTTCATCCTTTCGAAATCCGACGATTTACGTCAAAATATAGTTACATAATCAAGACTCGACAATTCTGTTGAAAATTTGACCGAGTCAGAACGAGTTCGAGCGAAAATGAAAAAACCATAACTCCATCCTTTTGAATTGAGACGCTTTGCGTCAAAATATAGTTACATAATCAAGACTCGACAATTCTGTTGAAATTTGACCGAGTCGGAAGGAGTTCGAGTCCTTTCGAATTCAGACGATTTGCTTCAAAATATAGTTACATAATCAAGACTCGACAATTCTGTTGAAAATTTGACCGAGTCGGAACGAGTTCGAGCAAAAATGAAAAAACCATAACTCCATCCTTTTGAATTGAGACGATTTGCATCAAAATATAATTACATAATCAAGAATCGATAATTCTGTTGAAATTTGACCGAGTCGGAAGGAGTTCGAGAAAAAATGAAGAAACCGGAACTTCATCCTTTCGAATTGAGAAGATTTGCGTCAAAATATATTTACATAATCAAGACTCGGCAATTCTGTCGAAAATTTGACCGAGTCGGAAGGTGTTCGAGCAAAAATGAAGAAACCGGAACTTCATCCTTTCGAATTCAGACGATTTGCGTAAAAATATAGTTACATAATCAAGACTCAATAATTCTGTTGAAAATTTGACCGAGTCGGAAGGAGTTCGAGCAAAAATGAAGAAACCAAAACTTCATCCTTTTGAATTCAGACGATTTGCGTCAAAATATAGTTACATAATCAAGACACAACAATTCTGTTGAAAATTTGACCGAGTCGGAACGAGTTCGAGCGAAAATGAAGAAACCGGAACTCCATCCTTTTGAATTGAGACGCTTTGCGTCAAAATATTACATAATCAAGACTCGGCAATTCTGTCGAAAATTTGACCGAGACGGAACGAGTTCCAGCAAAAATGAAAAAACCAGAACTCCATCCTTTTGAATTGAGACGATTTGCATCAAAATATAGTTACATAATTAAGACTCGACAATTCTGTTGAAAATTTAACCGAGTCGGAAGGAGTTCGAGCAAAAATGAAGAAACCGGAACTTCATCCTTTCGAAATCAGACGATTTGCGTCATAATATAGTTACATAATCAAGACTCGACAATTCTGTTGAAAATTTGACCGAGTCAGAACGAGTTCGAGCGAAAATGAAGAAACCGGAACTCCATCCTTTTGAATTGAGACGCTTTGCGTCAAAATATATTTACATAATCAAGACTCGGCAATTATGTCAAAAATTTGACCGAGTCGGAACGAGTTCGAGCAAAAATTAAAAAACCATAACTCCATCCTTTTGAATTGAGACGATTTCCATCAAAATATAGTTACATAATCAAGACTCGACAATTCTGTTGAAATTTGACCGAGTCGGAAGGAGTTCGAGCAAAAATGAAGAAACCGGAACTTCATCCTTTCGAATTCCGACGATTTGCGTCAAAATATAGTTACATAATTCAGACTCGACAATTCTGTTGAAAATTTGACCGAGTCGGAAGGAGTTCGAGCAAAAATGAAGAAACCGGAACTTCATCCTTTCGAAATCAGACGATTTGCGTCATAATATAGTTACATAATCAAGACTCGACAATTCTGTTGAAAATTTGACCAAGTCGGAACGAGTTCGAGCGAAAATGAAGAAACCGGAACTCCATCCTTTTGAATTGAGACGCTTTGTGTCAAAATATATTTACATAATCAAGACTCGGCAATTCTGTCGAAAATTTGACCGAGTCGGAACGAGTTCGAGCAAAAATGAAAAAACCATAACTCCATCCTTTTGAATTGAGACGATTTGCATCAAAATATAGTTACATAATCAAGACTCGACAATTCTGTTGAAATTTGACCGAGTCGGAAGGAGTTCGAGCAAAAATAAAGAAACCGGAACTTCATCCTTTCGAATTCCGACGATTTGCGTCAAAATATAGTTACATAATCAAGACTCGACAATTCTGTTAAAAATTTGACCGAGTCGGAACGAGTTCGTGCAAAGATGAAAAAACCATAACTCCATCCTTTTGAATTGAGACGATTTGCATCAAAATATAGTTACATAATCAAGACTCGACAATTCTGTTGAAATTTGACCGAGTCGGAAGGAGTTCGAGTCCTTTCGAATTCAGACGATTTGCGTCAAAATATAGTTACATAATCAAGACTCGACAATTCTGTTGAAAATTTGACCGAGTCGGAACGAGTTCGAGCAAAAATGAAAAAACCATAACTCCATCCTTTTGAATTGAGACGATTTGCATCAAAATATAGTTACATAATCAAGACTCGACAATTCTGTTGAAAATTTGACCGAGTCGGAAGGAGTTCGAGCAAAAATGAAGAAACCGGAACTTCATCCTTTCGAAATCAGACGATTTGCGTCATAATATAGTTACATAATCAAGACTCGACAATTCTGTTGAAAATTTGACCAAGTCGGAACGAGTTCGAGCGGAAATGAAGAAACCGGAACTCCATCCTTTTGAATTGAGACGCTTTGTGTCAAAATATATTTACATAATCAAGACTCGGCAATTCTGTCGAAAATTTGACGGAGTCGGAACGAGTTCGAGCAAAAATGAAAAAACCATAACTCCATCCTTTTGAATTGAGACGATTTGCATCAAAATATAGTTACATAATCAAGACTCGACAATTCTGTTGAAATTTGACCGAGTCGGAAGGAGTTCGAGCAAAAATGGAGAAACCGGAACTTCATCCTTTCGAATTCAGACGATTTGCGTCAAAATATAGTTACATAATCAAGACTCGAGAATTCTGTTGAAAATTTGACCGAGTCGGAACGAGTTCGAGAAAAAATGAAAAAACCATAACTCCAACCTTTTGAATTGAGACGATTTGCATCAAAATATAATTACATAATCAAGAATCGATAATTCTGTTGAAATTTGACCGAGTCGGAAGGAGTTCGAGAAAAAATGAAGAAACCGAAACTTCATCCTTTCGAATTGAGAAGATTTGCGTCAAAATATATTTACATAATCAAGACTCGGCAATTCTGTCGAAAATTTGACCGAGTCGGAAGGTGTTCGAGCAAAAATGAAGAAACCGGAACTTCATCCTTTCGAATTCAGACGATTTGCGTAAAAATATAGTTACATAATCAAGACTCAACAATTCTGTTGAAAATTTGACCGAGTCGGAAGGAGTTCGAGCAAAAATTAAGAAACCAAAACTTCATCCTTTTGAATTCAGACGATTTGCGTCAAAATATAGTTACATAATCAAGACTCGACAATTCTGTTGAAAATTTGACCGAGTCGGAACGAGTTCGAGCGAAAATGAAGAAACCGGAACTCCTTCCTTTTGAATTGAGACGCTTTGCGTCAAAATATTACATAATCAAGACTCGGCAATTTTGTCGAAAATTTGACCGAGACGGAACGAGTTCCAGCAAAAATGAAAAAACCAGAACTCCATCCTTTTGAATTGAGACGATTTGCATCAAAATATAGTTACATAATTAAGACTCGACAATTCTGTTGAAAATTTGACTGAGTCGGAAGGAGTTCGAGCAAAAATGAAGAAACCGGAACTTCATCCTTTCGAAATCAGACGATTTGCGTCATAATATAGTTACATAATCAAGACTCGACAATTCTGTTGAAAATTTGACCGAGTCAGAACGAGTTCGAGCGAAAATGAAGAAACCGGAACTCCATCCTTTTGAATTGATACGCTTTGCGTCAAAATATATTTACATAATCAAGACTCGGCAATTCTGTCGAAAATTTGACCGAGTCGGAACGAGTTCGAGCAAAAATGAAAAAACCATAACTCCATCCTTTTGAATTGAGACGATTTGCATCAAAATATAGTTACATAATCAAGACTCGACAATTCTGTTGAAATTTGACCGAGTCGGAAGGAGTTCGAGCAAAAATGAAGAAACCGGAACTTCATCCTTTCGAATTCCGACGATTTGCGTCAAAATATAGTTACATAATCAAGACTCGACAATTATGTTAAAAATTTGACCGAGTCGGAACGAGTTCGAGCAAAGATGAAAAAACCATAACTCCATCCTTTTGAATTGAGACGATTTGCATCAAAATATAGTTACATAATCAAGACTCGACAATTCTGTTGAAATTTGACCGAGTCGGAAGGAGTTCGAGTCCTTTCGAATTCAGACGATTTGCGTCAAAATATAGTTACATAATCAAGACTCGACAATTCTGTTGAAAATTTGACCGAGTCGGAACGAGTTCGAGCAAAAATGAAAAAACCATAAATCCATCCTTTTGAATTGAGACGATTTGCATCAAAATATAGTTACATAATCAAGAATCGACAATTCTGTTGAAATTTGACCGAGTCGGAAGGAGTTCGAGCAAAAATGAAGAAACCGGAACTTCATCCTTTCGAATTCAGACGATTTGCGTCAAAATATAGTTACATAATCAAGACTCGACAATTCTGTTGAAAATTTGACCGTGTCGGAACGATTTCGAGCGAAAATGAAGAAACCGGAACTCCATCCTTTTGAATTGAGACGCTTTGCGTCAAAATATATTTACATAATCAAGATTCAGCAATCCTGTCGAAAATTTGACCGAGTCTGAACGAGTTCGAGCAAAAATGAAAAAACCAGAACTCCATCCTTTTGAATTGAGACGATTTGCATCAAAATATAGTTACATAATCAAGACTCGACAATTCTGTTAAAAATTTGACCGAGTCGGAAGGAGTTCGAGCAAAAATGAAGAAACCGGAACTTCATTCTCTCGAATTCAGACGATTTGCATCAAAATATAGTTACATAATCAAGACTCGGCAATTCTGTTGAAAATTTGACCGAGTCGGAACGAGGTCGAGCAAAGATGAAGAAACCGGAAATCCATCCTTTTGAATTGAGACGATTTGAAGCTTAAGAGGCAACCATTCTTAGTGAGTTAGAAAATCTTAAGCTAATCCAGAGATATCAAAGCTCAGTGATGAAGTAAGGGGCTGGAAGTTGGATCTATAGAGTGTTTTTTTTTTTTTTTTTTGAAATTTAGTTAGTATATATAAGCATAGCTGTTAAACTTTAACTGGCAAGACTTATTGACAGACTAGGTTGACAGCATGACTGAAAAACTAAATTGGGGCATAAATAGACAGGATCAGGAGAATCGAGTACACCGACCGAATTGAGTGAATCGGGTCAAACGAATAGATTATGTCAGTGAACCGAAATATTGATCAAAGTTAATGGTTGAGTCTGAGTAATATTAGTACCTATGGGCCAATGTGACAAACAATATATTTCATCTAAAGAAATATGGCACATGTACATTTTTGCCGAACACACAAACACTAAATATTTACATTTTTTTTTCTTTGATATATCTCGTGGTGGACCATGTTTTATTTTCTAGCTGAACCAGTTTGTTTCTTTTTTTTCTTAATAAACCGAACCTTGGATTAGATCCCAGAAACCTTGTTATCGGAGTATTTTTCCACTCTCTAATGAAATTTGTTCACCATCATAATTTTTTTGCGCGGGATAAAATCAAATGGATTAATTTTTTGGCGGGATTGTTCCCGCGTATCTCTTCATCTATAAAGGGATCCCTAAAGTCGTTTGACATTCACTGTAAAAAAAACCCTAAATCGTTTCGAAACCCTAATTGATATTTTTTCTATTGACAGGAAACTTATCGATTTTTGATTCAAACCTTCATCTTACCAAGGTATGTTTTCTGTTGACCTCTTTTACTTTAGTTATGGGCTCAATTTAGTTTAGTTATGTGTATTTTGATTTCATGAAGATTTGTAAATCTAGGCAGCCAAATAAGTTATAATTACCATCATAAATCAAGCCTTGAATTGATTACCTAGCAAGTTCTAATTGATTTTTTAGAGTAGCCTATAACTGCTTTTGAAAATTACCTAGTCAATTAGAATTTTGAAACTTAAAATACAGTTTATAAATGCCGTGTGAATTGATCTTGGTCTTCTTTATAGACCTTGATTCATGCATTTTCGTTTAGTAACTATCTAAACAAGTACTTCATCAGCTGAAAATCTTACAACCCATGTTTGCACGATTCTACTTGAAATGTACTGCCATATAAATTATATCCATTTTATACAGGCTTGCACTGCGACTTTCTTTGATATTAACTAATAACTAATTCTCATTCGTGTTCGTTATGTCATGATGTTCCCTGGATTTTGTCTTGATATAATAAAGCTATTGGTTACCATTGATGTTGAATTTACTGGAGCATGTTTAGTTTAGTGATCTAATTCAGACTATATTTTTAGGTATCTTAAATATTTGCATCTAAATTGCTCATCAAAATCGAATTGATATATTTACTCTTTATGTTCATAGGATGGATTTCCAAGACTTCACTACTATTGACAAGAGCTGGATAGGACTGCAAGAGACGAGGATGCATTCAAAGTAGGAGTTCGAAATTTCATAGACTATGCGAGTTGGGATTTAGAACCCGACCAGAATTTTTTTTGTCCTTGTAAGGATTGCAATAATAATAAGAGAGAGCTTGTGTCTGTAGTGCACGGACATATTCTGTGGAATGGCTTTATGCCGGGATATGTCGATTGGGTATACCATGGAGAAGGGGATGACCAGGTGAAGGAAACAACCAATACTGGAAATGTGGTGCAGGACGACGATGAAGAAATGTCTGATTTGCTGCAAGAAATGAACTATGACGCCTCCAATTTTTACAAGTTGCTGAACGATGGGTAGGTGTCACTATATCCTGGCTGTGAAAAGTTTTCAAGATTATCCTTCATTGTGCACTTGCTTCATGTCAAGTCCCTCGGTGGATTGAACATCAAGGGGTTTGATGCGTTGTTGAGTCTCTTGACCAAAGCCTTTCCGGATGCCAAACTACCAAAGAATTTTTATGAAGCTAGAATAACAATCAAGGGCTTGGGGCTTGGCTACATTTTGTTCGATGCTTGCGAGAATGATTGTGTTTTGTTCTCCAAAGAGAATGCAGATAAAACTTCTTGCCCGGTATGTCATGCTTCAAGATGGAAAACTACTGAATTGAATGTGGATAACGAATCAATCATAAGGACACCAAGAGGTAAAAACATTCCAGTAAAGCAATTGCGGTACTTCCCATTGAAGCCAAGAATTCAGAGGTTATTTATGTCTTCAAAGACCACTTCTTATATGCGATATCATGCCAAAAGACGTCCCAAATATGGAGTTTTGAGGCATCCAGTTGATGCAGAGACATGGAAGACCTTTGATAAGAAGCACCCAACGTTTGCAGCTGATCCTCGCAATGTAAGACTTGCATTAGCAACTGATGGGATGAATCCGTTTGGGAATATGTTGCATCCACATAGTACATGGCCAGTTGTTCTCATCAATTATAACTTACCACCGTGGTTGTGTATGAAAGAGGAAAATTTTATCTTGTCTATGATAATTCCTGGACCCAAATCCCCAGGAAACGACATCGATGTGTATTTGCAACCACTCATAGAAGAATTGAAGGAATTGTGGGATGAAGGTGTTGAAACTTACGATATTTCAAAGAAAGAGAATTTTAAATGTCGTGCATCATTACTTGGCACCATCAGTGATTTCCATGCACTAGCTATGCTTTCCGGGTGGAGAACCAAAGGGGAATTTGCTTGTCCGTGCTGTGGGCCTGACCGATGTTCAGAACGACTGAGCAATGGGGGCAAGTATTGTTACATGCATCATCGCCGATACTTGCCTGCTGGTCATCATTGGCGCCACCAGAAGTCAGCCTTTGATGGAGAGAAAGAACTTCGAGAACCACCACATCTGATGAATGGGGATGAAATTGCTCAACAGCTGGCTCATTTTCGACAAGTTCAGTTTGGTAAGAACGCCAAACAGACTGGTCTGACAGAAATAACACCGGTTACTTTTGAACACAACTGGAAAAAAAAGAGCATATTTCATGAGTTTCCGTACTTAAGCTCAATTATATGTTTTCATAATATCGATGTGATGCACGTTGAGAAGAATATTTGTGAAACTGTATTGGGCACAGTGATGAATGTAGAAGGGAAAACAAAAGACAATCTTAAGGCCCGGTTGGATATGATGGACTGGGGATTACGGTCGGAGTTACATTTGAGACAAGAGGGAGATAAAATAGTGGTGCCAACAGCTTCTTTTGTCATGTCGCCCAAAGAAAAGGAATCTTTTTGTAGAACTTTGAAGGATATTAAGGTTCCCGATGGACACTCATCAAATATTTATCTGTGTGTGAACGTTAAGGATCGAAAGATTATGGGTCTGAAAAGTCATGACTATCATGTATTAATGGAATATTTATTGCCTATTGCCTTACGTGGACACTTGGATGGGGATATATTGGAAGCACTGAGTGAGTTATGTATGTTTTTTAAAGTGTTGTGTACACGGGTTCTCAAGATAGAGGATCTGGATAAACTACAAGATAGTATCGCAACTACTTTGTGCAAGTTGGAAAGAATATTCCCCCCCATCTTTTTTTGTTGTGACGATGCATTTGCCCATTCATCTAACACAACAATCAAAGGATGCAGGTCCAGTTCAGTATCGGTGGATGTATCCAATCGAGAGGTAAGGGTATTCATTTATTTTATGTGCAACATTTGTCTAATTACATTGACGACTTGGGTGAATATTTTTTTTTGTAATTTTTTTTATACAATCACTATTTTTGCATCCTTTGAAGTCTTACTGTAATTACTTTAGGTATCTGCGTAAGTTGAAGTCTTATGTGCGGAATAAAGCTTGCCCCGAAGGATCGATGGCTGAAGCATACCTTATAGATGAATGTATCACTTTTTGTACGCGTTACTTGAATAGTGTTGTTACAAAATTTAATAAACTTGAAAGGAATGAGGATGATGAGGCGCCAAAACCTGATGATCGATTAATAGTTTTCAAACAATCCGGTAGGCCCCTTGGAGCTGAAACTTGGGGACAACTTACGGAGTCAGAGATGAAACAAATCCAGCTTTATGCTTTGGTGAATACCAAAGAAGTGCAGCCATATGAGGAGTGTGCGTGCTATTTATTTGTGTTCTTATAGCCATTAACTTGTTCATGATCTCGTAATATTTTAGCACTGTTGTGGTTAACTATGTTAAGCGCTGCACCTGCAGGGAACACAAAAGTGAGCTGCAAAGCCGTGGATTAAGAGACGCCGAGGTTAATAGAAGACACATCAAAGAGTTTCCTGATTGGTTTGCAACTAAAGTAAGTACCGATATATCATTGTAACGCAATTTCTTTTGCCATTTTAATGACTTTCACTTTGATTTTTTCGTCATTGATAAACATCTCTATGCATGTATGAATAGATATACCAATTGCATAAAAATGGTCAGGTGAGTGATGAACTATATTCGTTGAGTCAAGGTCCTGCTAAAGAATGATTGAGTTACAATGGCTACATTATCAATGGGTTTAGATTTCATACAAGAGAGTGGGAGAGTCGACGAAAGTCACAGAATAGTGAACTGTGTGTCCCTCGGGAAGACGAAGGTGTAGCTGAAGATGAAAATGATTTTTATGGAGTTGTGAATAATATTATCGAGGCACGGTATGTGGGTCAACTCCGAGTTCTTCTTTTCAAATGCGATTGGTGACCGATTGCAGGAACAGATGAGTTTGGATTTACTAGTGTCCATATGAATAGAAGATATTATGTGAATGAACCGTTTATTTTAGCATCTCAAGCACAACAGGTTTTCTATATCAATGATGTATATAATAAAAAAAATGAAGTGGTTATAAAAACGCAACCTCGTCGGTCTTTCAATATTCCAGAAATAGATTCGGATGGGGAGACTGAAACAGAAAGCTCGATTTCTAGTGAGGCATATCAAGAATGGCATTCAAGCTATTCGATAAAAGATCTTAGAGGAGAGCCACATCAGGATCGCAGTGACAGTTTTGTTTGGGATAGGAACGACGTTCCCCTAGAAACTATCAGTCGTGCTGCAGCATCAGTAGCTTGTCGAAGCCAAGAAGATGAAGAAGAAAATGACATGGATGCCATTTACACCTCTGATGATGAGGATGAGTATGAATTTGATGATAATAACAACCGCGATGATATGGAATTTTAATAGTGGTGAGCATTATTTATCGATCTAATAAAAGTTTTTCCCTGTGTGATGCTTAGATTGTATTGAATTTAAATGTAATCTATGAGTTAGTTACTGAGTAATCCATATTTTGCAGGACTTGTCCGGTTATCAACTGCCAATGGCTTACAAAATGGATGGGTTTCTTCGTTTCTCTTACAAAATGGACGGTTAACAATTATTGTAATCTTTATTTCATAAAATCTCTGTGCCACTCGCCCCGGCCTTGTAGAAACCTCAATTGTTATTGCACTGTCTATAGTTCCCAGTTCACAAATGGTAGGAAAATATTGAACACTTGGGTGTCCTTCCTCATTTATGTGTGTAACGCAGTTCCGAGCTTGTATTCTGGCTATAAGCATCTGAATTCGAAGAATTGTTTTCAGTTAACTTAGATCAACTCATTTGCTTTGGTTAGCTCTCCTGACCTTCTTACTCCTGTTCCACTGTAAATTTCTTCTGTTGCTCGTTTACAGCCAGCTAATTTGGTCCCTTTCTTTCTTCTTTGTTTCTGTTTGTTTTTTTTTTTGATAAGGGTAGATGTTCATTTCCTTTCTCAAGATTTGTCTGGATCTGTTTCGAGTTCATGTATATTATTTGTAGGATACCTGTGGTTGTAGGCATTCATACCTCCTGTGCAAACACTTTCTTCAACATGTATTCTCGATCTTTCCGGATATGTTGGGTACAAGTCTATACTTTGTAGAATGTTGTAGTTTTAGCCTTGTAATTGGAAAGCTCACTCTGAACCGTTGTTAGCCCTTCCATTCTCTGCCCCTGCTTTTTCACTCGTCACATTTCTTTAATTTTTCTTTGTTGATACAATCCATCAATCACCCTCATGCATCAGCAGCCACCACTATCAAAGAATCATCATGACAACCACTTAACGTCAACAAGATGCTGCCAATATGGACTGACTTGACCACCTTGTATAATAAATGTAGGGATCATCATCACTAGATAGAATCTGTCATTTTATTAATCAAGAGATTTAAGTTAATCACTAATTCCATTTCCGAACAATAATTCAACCAGAGTGTTGTAAGGATTTAAGTTACACATTTAACTGTGGAAACTTTTATAAATCCCATACCAAACAGTGATGCCATCTTAACAGTTAAAGATTCTCGAAAGGGAAGAGGAGTAGTTCAAATTCCTTAACTTAAATCACAATTTAATGTTTTCAAAAAGACTGATCAAGAATGAGTGTGATAGCGAATCAAGAACAAGTATTATAATTTAGCAAATTCTTATTTAATTAATGGAAACTCAATTCGGAGGATATTCTTACCCTTTCCCTTGTATTTTCTTTAATATAACTTTGGTTCCAACGAGCAATACTGTAGGTGACTTCTTGAAACAAGAGCAGAAAAACATCAAACTATTTTATTTATTTTTAAGCAAACTATTTACTGAAGAACGAGAAACATAACTGCAAAGGACCTCAAACTTTTAATTTAAATGTCAACATGTGTTTTAACAATTAACATAATCTAGTTGGTGTATTTGGGTGCTCAAACCTTTCGCAATCACAGTTGCTGGATTTAGTTTCCGAAGTCTTAAGAAACTATGCAATCTGTTACTTGTGGAAGCTTAGTTGCCAAAGAGTTTGGAAACTAATGCATTATATGTAGTTGGAATATCTTTGTTGCTGAAGAGTTTGGAAACTAATGAAACCAATAGTTTCGATTGACGTGTTGTCAAACCATATAGGAACTAATAGTTGCCTTCGCCTAGTTCCTAAAGCATCAGGCTACTAGTATATTTCATGTAGTTGGCATATACTTGTTACTAAAGAATTCAGAAACTAATAAAAATAATAGTTGCGGTCAAATTGTAGCTGAAGTATATAGGAACTACTAGTTGCCTTTGACTAGTTTCGGAATCTTGTGGCAACTAATTTTTTGGAACGGTTGCGAGATTTTAGTGGCCTTTGCTACGTTTTCTTGTAGTGGTGGATAAAGTTCAAACTCAAGTTCTGTCAGAAATCTTATGTTGCAATGCGTAAGTGGATATGTACATAGTTGTACACCTGCTGGTTGTTAATGTGTACATAGTTGTACACCTGTTGATGCATCTAATTTAGAGACTCAGAAGCTCAAAATGGTAGAGTGCTCAAGCCTATCATAAGGTTTATGGAGGTTGATGGTTCAAATCCATCTGAGTTTCCATGTTTTTATAAAATATTGGCTAGGTGTGTATATACTAGTGCACCTGTGTAAATCCCATGAAATAGATTTGTTTGTAGGCAAACATGGTTGATTTGTTTCATGTTTTGAATGGGTGTACATATTTGTGCACCAGTGTATTCTCTGTTAAAAATAGGTCGGCGTGTGGGAATGAATGGTCGATTTATGCATGTTTTGTAGGGATGTACATATTGATGCATTTGCATAATTCCTATGGAAAAATAGGCTTGTGTGTTGTTATGAATGATCAATTTTATACATGTTTGAAGGGTTGTAAAATGCATCAATGTAATTCCCATGAAAAAAAGGTTTGGACGTGCTTATGAATATTCGATTTTATGCATGTTTTGCAGGGGTATATATATTGATGCACCAATGTATTTTTCCATGAAAAAGTAAATTTTTGTGTGTGGTTACGAATTAACGGCTTCATGCATGTTTTGCAGGGGTATATATACTGGTGAACTAGTGTAATTTGGATGTAAAAGTAGGTCTGAGTGGATATGAATGATCTATTTCATACATGTTTTGTAGGTGCATGTGTACTTTTTTGTACACCAAATAACGAAGAAAAAATTAATTTTTTTTAAAAAATGAAAATTATATAGCCATATGAGTATTCTTTTCGAAGATTTCAGAAAGACTTTCCGAATATATAAATTTCTTGAATTTTGGACGAGCGGTTCGAAAAATAAATTATTTTTTAATTATTTTTATATTATTTAAAATTTATGACATCATTATAAATCACTTTGGACTGTACTACAAATATTTGGACTAAATTATAAATGAAAGGGCTATTAGTGTACTTTTCATATTTCAGGACTAATTTGTACCTAGTTGAATGGGTGTGGACTAACTAGTATATTTGGACGAGGTTTTGGACTAAACCATATTTTCCCCTAATAAATCGCTATGTTGTGAGCTCCGTTTAAGCTATTTCTCAGCACTGGTCTCTCAATTCCAATACTCCCCCTCAAACTGGACCCGTATCAGAGATGCCGTGTCTGCCCAACTTGCCGATTATACGTCCACCTAAAGATTTCGTGAAGACGTCTGCCGTTTTATCACATGATCTGACATAAGTTGCAAGTACTAATCACGGACATAGTGACAATCTATTTCAATGTGCTTTGTTCGTTTCGTGAAAGATCGGATTGTTTGGAATATGTATTGCAGCTTGATTATTACAGTGGCTTAGCACCGGTTAAGTAATCCTAATGCGAAAATCTTTCATGAGTTAAGTAAGCCGTAAAACAATCTGTAAGTGATGATCTGTAAGACTAACTCGCTTAACACGAGTGAGAATCTCAGGATTTGATGCAGCAAGAATGCATTGTAATGGGGCAAGATATGAATGAAGTGTTAGGTTTCTAACAAGAGGTCATGGTGTCTCTTTGATGATGCTGGAGTCCTGGTTTCCCTTCAATGATGCCACAAGTATTGGTGTCACTCTTATGAGACCACAAATCGGTTCTTTGTCGATATCAGCTTCACTTCGTAGGAAAAATCAAGATAATTATGCAAGTACGTAACAGAAGACAATTATTCTATGAGAGACCCCCAAATTCCAAGAGAAAGAATCGTTTATAGTGGTAGTGGAACAACAATCTTTTACGGAAGCCCCTTTGATACTCCATTTTGTTATGCACTTATGTACCGTATGGAATGAATAATAGTTTTTCTTAGAAATTTAATGCAAACTTATTTGTAAGTTCTGTTATCACCTCTATTGGGCTTTACGCAATTAATTTTGTTAGACATGCAAAGGCAAAGCTGTTTAATTACCTTGCTCGATCAGTAGAATGCTTAGTTGTTAAAATCGCATTATTTAATAGATTTGATTCTTTTGAACTATTTGAAATATATAGTTCTGGTTCTCTTGAAAACCAAATTGGAACAATCCCTTTTACTATTTAGTCGTACGTGCTCTTTTGCAACTCTGTATAGATCCTACTTGGTTAGTATATTATTCAGGATTTTGTCACCTGAGAGATCTTCCGCGTGGTAAGATCTTGATTGTCAATGCAAATCAAACTTGCCTCCAATACAAATAATTTAATAACATGTATTAAAATTTAATTATTTTGCTCGATCGACATCATCATACCCGATGCCCAATAGAAAACAGTTGATATCACCAATATATTATTATTATTAATCGATGAATTTGAGATTTGTTGTCGAAAATTTCTTTCAACTCTTCAAGTTTGTCCATGATTAGTGGTTTTATTGATAGCAGGAATCTGCCTATATAAAGATGTGATATTGTGCATTAAAAACCATAGTTATTGTACGGGCATAATATTATTAGCGCGTTGCAAAAATCATGTACAACTTAGTTACAATCCATAGCATTGATAACGTGGGAGATTTGGAAAGAAAGAAATGCTAGATGTAGTAAAGCATTGCTACTTCTCGGCAATACAGTCAAAATATGTATATAATGCATGCAAGCGGTAATCATGCAAAACTATATCTTGGGGGAGATGGTGTAGATGACGGACTACAAGAAAACTAGTGTAAACTTTAAACCATTAATAGCTTATAGTAATTTGAACAAACTAATCAAAGTAGTCAAACTATCTTGAAGAATTTAAAAGAACCTAAAAAAACCCTAAAAGAATATCTGAAAGTGCGGAGCAGCATATGGCGTACTACTTTAGAAGATAAAATAAATAGAAGATGGTTCCAATGACATCAAAATGTGTCGCATCAAAATGAAAGTAGGACCTTCGGATTTCCAAACTTAATCACCGTCCGCAGGAAGGTCAGTTTCCTGAATGACTTAAATTCAACGCATTGGACAATCTGTGAATAAACAAGCGAAAATTGAATTTCGAATTAGTAATAAGCATGAAAAGTGAGAACCAGTTTTGGGTAAAAAAAAAAACTCTTACCTCAAAAAACCCGACATTTCTCTCAGCTTAGCCATCCTTTTGACTTATGCACTTTTTTCTTGAGCTGCGTGACTGAACAAATGTAGAGTCACCCTTATGTGAATAAAAAGTTGCATCACCGTTTGGATGTTTGTCACTTCCCTTATCAGGATGTCTCTCATGATACTTCTCTTTACGTACACACCCATTGCTAGCACTGGTGTGACCAAGAACCTCACTGATTGGCAGTTTATCCGACTTCTTGCTGGACCTTGGATTTTGTGTAGGAGGCAACGCAAGAGATTGTTGTGCAGATTTTTTCACCCATATGAGATTTGGGTGGTCATATTTTCTGTGGTCACTAGACAAGGAGGAATTCTTGTCCATGGAAGATGATGGAAGGGCGGACTTGCAAAAACAAAAACCAAATATCAATTTAATGAAAGAAAGTTTGTTAATAAAGGTCGTGTGTTTTAGGTTGAACAGAACTTAGCAATGTCAACCAAATAGTAACCTACATAATCAGGGGAAGTTAATGCTTTGCGACTTACTTTCATTGTTGATAATCCGCCAGCCTCGGTTCAGATGCTAATTACTTTCCCAAATGCAATAGTTTTACCTGTATAGAATGTACCACAATCATCATTAGTACTACACCAGCGCACAAAGATGAAAGACACGCTAGAAATTTGCACTGCATATTACCTTCTGTACGAAGGGTAAATCGTCCAAGCTGTGGAGAGTCTGAGAATTTTTCTATACACATCAGATTGCTAACCTAAAAAAAACAATAATAAACAAAATCAGAAGAAAATAAAAAAATTGACTGTAAGTGGATGACAAAACAAAGGAGACCCAATTCCGAATTCAATTCTTAAACGAGGATCATCATGAATGAGTTTTAGTGATGAAAGAGTAGTTATCCAAGAGTCTACCTGAATCCGGCAGACAACCACAGCACCATTTTTAACAAAAGGAGTCTTTTCTGCGATAGGTTGTCTAGTTTTTGGGTCAATTTGGTGCACTAGCTCAACAATCTCACAATCCACCCCGACAGCAGAATGAGCATGTAATACTGCCTTGTAAGGTGCAGCAAGGATTGTCTGGAACAACAAAAGAATATAAAAGTCAATAGGAAGGTATGCAGAATGTGAAAAGCCAGTTGAAAAAGGCTAAGTGAAAATAGTCACTGAAGCTTGTGAGCACATACTTTATCAGGCAACTCTAGGATCTGCAGTTGGGCAATGAACTCCGTCACTGCGGTTATCGGATTTTCTGCAAATAGAAAAGTTGTATATCCCATTAGATACAAGAAGTGGATGCTAATAGAAAATGAACACTACAGAATAGTTTATCTGTTATAGTCTTTGTCTAACAGATCAGTGTTTTAAGAGCATGTATATCCGCTTTGAGAACTTACCCACACTAGACAAGACAAAGCCAGCCAATATATCCGCTTCTTCTACCCCTGACAATTTGACTCGGACATTCTCACCAGGACCAGCACGTTTAACTTTTTGTTCATCGCAGTACACCTCAAGCACTTTCACTTGGGCCTGTTATTTTGATTTGTACAATTATTAATTAGTACCATTGTACAATGAGATGGCATTGTAATTGAGTAATACAATGAGATGACCGCCTCACCTGATTGGGCATAATCAGCAGGGTGTCTTCTTCCCCAATGCTACCAGACTCTATTTTTCCCAAAACATTAGTTCCCAACTCCCTAAATTTGCCAACAATTGGCATCCTAAAAGAAAAATTAAATAGTATAATCGGTTAGAAATGTGGTCTGACAGATATGCGGATATATAGTCGAAAGGAAATAGAAGACTGTATCATCCATAAGTAATAACCCAACATATCCACAAACATCCTACCTGACTGGACCATTCGGATCTTTCTGAGGGATTTCTAAGGCATCCAAAACCTCAAAGAGACTTGGACCCTTCCACCAAGGACACTCGCTCTCATGCATCCGAGTTTTCATGTTAGAACCAAGCAGCGCAGAAATTGGGAGAAATTGAACATCTGCAAGTTGCAAGAAAAAGATAATCACCCTATAAAGATTGTAGGGATACTTCACACGACTAGGTAATATCTCCGGAACAGGTAATTACGCTTTCTTAAAGTAACGGACTAGAAAATATAAACATACATGAGCGGAAAGGGCAAAACATATAAATTTAAGACTTCAGAAGAATCTAAAATGTTTTCGGAGTCTTTAACAGCCATTAAACAAGAATTCCAAAAAGAGAGAAAACAAGTCATGAAAATTTTAAGGTCCATGGCATACCTTTCTTCGCACTGTAACCCGCAGATCTAAGGAAAGAAGTTATCTTTGATTTGACTTCATTGTACCTGAAAGAGATAAGATTTAAGGAAAATATTGCAAAATTGGAAAGAGGAGAAACAAAAGAATCGCAAAAACAAGTTGAAGCACATTGTATAAGCACCTCTCTTGAGACCATTCTACTGTCGGATCATCCATCTTGTTGACAACAATAATTAACTTAGACACACCGAATGTTTTGGCCAGGAGGACATGCTCACGCGTTTGTCCACCTCCCTCATATCCACTTTCAAATTCACCTTTCCTAGCAGATATTACCTACATATACATAAAACAGTAAACAAGGAGCCCAATTCCTTGAACTTCCGGAATCAAGTAAAGTAAACAAGGAGGAAGCTCAAAACGCTTACCAGAACCCCTATATCTGCTTCAGATGCCGCGCTTATCATATTTGAGACGTAATGCTTGTGACCCTGATAATCCAGAATCAAACATAAGTAAATGTACAAAGGGCTCCTCATATACATACAATTCTTTTTTCAACTAAAAGGTTACACAACATTAATAGTAATTCGAAAAGGAGAAAAGCCAGTGAAAAGTTTGAACGATTACATACCGGAGCATCTAAGAGTGTGAATCGTTTGTTTGCGGTCTCAAAGTGTGCTCTACCAACCTCCTTTGTTTTTCCCTATATATAATAAGGAAAGACACACAATTTCATAAAATCAAAGCAATCATAGACACACAAGATGTACACTGTAATATTCATAGTATACACGGCATACCTTTTCACGCTCCTCCGAATCAGTATCCATTATATATGCCATATACCTAACAGTGGAAAAGGTTCAAGTTCATATTGGCAACAATTAATCAAATCATTAAATATAAGATTTACAAGATATATTACCAACTATCTCGACCATTGTCCATCGCTTCCTTCTCATATTTCCGGATTGTTCTTTCATCAACCTGTCCACTGAGAAGAAGTATCTGCCCACCAGCTGTGCATTTTCCTGCATCTGCACCACAAAATACACCACATACATATATAATACTTGCCAACATGCATGAAATATTTAGTTGTCACTTGTCACCTCGCATGGTTTATGTTATGGAGACATACCAACATGACCTATGAGTATGACATTCAAGTGGTGCTTCTTGTTTTGCTCCTCCTCATGTAGCTCTTCTTCGCTCTTCTGATCATGGGTGATAGTTACAAAAGTGACAACTTCCTTATCCTTGACTGAAAATCCAAGGTACATGCAACAAACACATTAACCACAGAGAGCAGTAAAACGTGGTACGATAAAAACGGTCTAAGAACATAGTGAGAAATCATTAATTCAGACAATGATGCTATTAAACTAACCTTGTTCAATTTTGTCACCTTCTTCGTATTTTACTTGAACAGCCATTACTCCTCGTTTGTTAATTCTGCGGTAATTAGGGTTTTGATTAATGGCAAGTGCAAGATGAAACTTAGCTTATATAAAGACAACTCTCTTTATTGATGTTTAGAAAATCTCTCAAAACTAAACACAAGCTCTAATCTTGCTCATATGATCAACCACAACTTTGGTGATCATATATATAGAACTATGAATTCCTTTTCCTAGTCCTATTACCTTATTACATGTCTTTCCTTTTCTTAGAACTAGATGACTTCTAATTCCCTTAGGATTACATCAATTTCCTAATCTTGTCCTAACCAGTTTGTTAGTGACTTCTATGTTGAAGTTAATCCAACATTCTCCCCCTTAAGTTTCAACTGTGCTTGTGAAAAATCTTGTACTCCTATTAATTTCCTCATTTCTTCAAACTTGATCCGAGCTAATGTCTTTTTCAATATATCTGCTTTCTTCAGGAACATCCATTACTCCTCGTTTGTTAATTCTGCGGTAACTAGGGTTTTGATTAGCAAGGGAGAAAGTGAGAAACAAACCTAAAAGGCAACTGATGCAAATTCTTGTGACTGTTCCCACGGAAAGAAAGACTAACTATATAAATTTCAATCTTGCCTTTTAAGTTTCTAAACTGACTCTATTCATGGACCCATTAATCGGAGTGGGGATACTGAAAGTCCGGTTTGGCCCAGTCCAATCCATAACCACTAATTGTATGTGATTGAATATACAAACTAATACCTCACCACCATGTCATGCCAGCCACATCTCCACACCAAGGAATGCCAGCCATGCCAGCCGCACCGTCGTGCCCATGACATGCCATGTCATCAACGTATTCGTACCAAAATCATACCGGTCATGCCTCCATGACTCAACAACATTGTTAAGAGTGGGTAAATGTTGACTAAGGAGGGTATCAAATTTCATATAAGACAAACTAAAAAGTATTATATTTTATATGAGATTTGGTATCCTCCCAGTAAACCAATGTCCCCCATTAGCAGTCACGCAGCTCAACTGGTATGGAAAGCTGGCTTACCGAAACTGATGACACCACCATCTATTAGGAAGCACATACTTTCTCCAACATGCTTATAGTTAGTAGCATCCCATTGGTTCCACATTAATTGTTGTTCATTAAACATGAACATTTGGTTCAGTAAGTTGAAGAAGTAATAAATGTAATGAGCCATTAGCCTGCTCCAGTGGTGGTGGTGGATCACAATCAAAAGCATCACGTTTATAAACTTCACAAATTCCAACAATGACTTTGTCTACATCCATTGAAAGTCAAATAGGTGCCCCATATGAGAATTCGTAAGTGTGATGTATAATTCAGAAAGTGACGTAAACAAGGTGTAATTATATTTTGCGTCGGGCATTGGGAATCGGGAAAGACTAGTTTCAAGCTCGACTTAAACCCAGTTTAGGGCTCCTCCAAAAACCCCAATGCTTCAAACCATGTCTCATGGCCGACTCACTAAAAAAAAAATCTCCATAGAAATTCTCCCGTGAAAGCATAACAGAGCTGAAACCCTTGAAATTAAGGTAAAAACTAAACAAACCCAGATTCAAAATTTGCTTTTTCAGTCTCAATTCCATCCTCTTGTATGTATACTAGTGTGTTCTTGCTTTCTTTCCTGTATTCAATGTGTTAGAACTTATCTTCATTATACAGAGATAGGGATGAAATTTTGATTTGTTGGAAAATCAACATTCTATTGTTCATTCCTTGTTAAACTATCAGTCTACTGAAATTTTGTCAAATTCCCCCAAATTTATAGAATTCCTTCAATTTTTTGCCATTATATCATCAAATTCTAGTTTAGATTTGTCATGATACTCCGAAGAATCATTCCTCGAGGAGTTAGAGCGTTTCTGAATGCCAATCTTTATTATGTTACTCCAATTAGTTCTGTTGAACCTTTAGAAAACTTCAATTTGGTGAAAAAGCATTGTTTTGATACTGGTGGATATTCTTATATGTCAAGCAAATCACAAAGTTCTTCTATTGCAAATAGAGCATCGAAGGCTGCGTGCAATGATGCACAAGGTGTGTTGTTTGATTACCTACATTACACTAGAAACTTGCAGTATAATGATTCAGAACATATAAGCAAGAATTCTCCGATATTTCTCCAATCACTTATATCAAAGGTTGATAATGATAAAAACATTAGTCAGGCGTTGACGAAGTATCTTCGATATCACCCCATTAATGAGTTTGAACCGTTCTTTGAGAGTTTAGGTTTGGCCCCATCTGAGTTTACTTCACTTCTTCCGCGTGATTTGATGTTTCTCGGTGATGAAGAGATATTGCTTGATAATTATCATGTTCTTTGCAACTACGGGATTTCTCGTGACAAGATTGGTCAGATGTATAAGGAAGCGAATGAGATATTTGGATTTGACCATGGGGTCTTGGCTGCAAAACTTCGAGCTTATGAAGAAGAAATGGGTCTGAGTAGACCCACTATTATTGCGTTAGTTACCTGCTATCCAACACTGTTGACAGGCATTGTTGATCAAGATTTTGTTCAGTTTCTTGAGAAGTTGGACAGTTTTGGGGTATTAAGCTGCAGGTGGATTAGAGGGTATTTATCGGATGGGAACACATATAGTTGGAATAAAATGCTTGTCATGATGGAATTCCTTGAAGAAATGGGTTTCAAAAAGTTAGAAATCGGAAGTTTGTTTGACAAAAATCCTGATTTTCTGTTTGAAGATTCTGGGAATAAGATCTATAAACTGGTAGCTCTATTACTGAAAATAGGTCTTTCAGCAGAAATAATATTATCCTTGTTCCTTCGACATTCGCTACTCTTAGCTGGGAATTTTACTGAAAATCTGTCGGGGGCGCTGCATTTCCTGTCAGAGATTAAAATGGAAACTGAAGATATTGCCATGATTATCCGTTCGCACACACATGCCTTGGGTTGTTGTTCTTTGAAGAAGCAACCTAGAACAGTTCTGTCTCAGTTAAACATAAGCCCACAAAAGTTGTGTGAGATCATAAAGGAAGACCCTCAAAAGTTGATTGCTTTTGCTGCAAAAAAGCGTGATACTGGTGGACATCAACATCTTCGGGAGAAAACTACATTCTTGTTGAGTATAGGATATGTTGAAAATACAGAGGACTTTATTAAAGCTCTGAAGGAGTTTCGTGGTAAAGGTGATCAGTTACAGGAAAGATTCGACTACTTGGTAAATGCAGGATTAGACCACCATGATGTCTGCAAGATGATCAAATCTGCTCCTTTTGTGCTCGAACAGACAAAGGATGTGATTGAGACGAAGATTAAGCTTCTAGCAGATCATTTAGGTAAACCTTTGCAGTACTTGGTAGCACATCCTAAATATTTTTCTTATGATGTAGAGAGAATTAAACTTAGGTTCTCTATGCATACATGGCTTAGAGAGGAAGGTCTAATAACAAAACGAAGTTCCTTCTATTCGATTCTGTGGCCATCAGATGTGCAATTTGTAAAGCTTTATGTGAATCTTGATTCAGAAGGACCAGCTGTTTGGGAAAGATTAAAGGAACAGTTGTCATCCAATGTCGAGGTGAGGTGCTCTGGCAGTTGAAAATTAATAGTAGTCATATGAGGTTAATTGGTTCTTTCTCATATCATTTTTTTCTCCGAAATTTAGCCAATGGGCAGCTGATTTAGGATGTAAACAATCTTTCCCAAACAGCTGAAGTAAACAATCATAGAGTTCCTTATTAACTATTTGCCAGTATGTCTTTAGGTAGCCATCTAGTTCTCAGTTGAAGTAAACAATCTTGACTGGAATCATCTTGTGGTGGAGTTTGAATTGAGGAATCAACCCCAAGAATACCAAACTAGATCTTTTGCGGCGAAGATGGGCAGATTTGTGGTTACTGTTCAAAAGGTGGATCCTCCAAATGGAATTGCTACACCAAATAAACGGGTTGCTGTCACTGTTAAGATCACCGTTGATACTTGATACCCCTTGGAGGAGAGGAGTAAGAGTTGAAAGGATAAATGGGGAAAAGGTCAAAGTCATGTTCTACTATCAAGACCAACCTTTTCGCGTTTGTGGCTAACCATAAGCAGAGACAATGCAGAACGATTGCAAATAGCCTAATTACCGAACTCAATCAATTGCAGAGGTTTATAAGAAATCCAACATCATCAGAAACATCAAGGGTGTCGGCAGAAAACTCAAGGCAAATGACAAGTCAGTCAAAAGCTACTCATCTAGAAGGATTGAATCCAGTTGCTCAAGGTCCTCCTGTTATGGTAATTCCCTCCGGACCTTAGAGGTAGCAGCGTTTACGAATGGATGAAACGGGCCAATCTCAGTCAGGGGTTATCGTTCAAGCTCCTATGTCTCAAGATACCAGTGACACCCATGCAAGTCTCTATGCTACTGATGAACAGGTTATTTCTACATTCCCCTGTCTCTGTTCTTTTGAACTATTTAGACTGCTGCTTTCCTGGTAGCATTATTTCCTTTTTTCCTGCTTTTCACTTTGTTCTCTATTTGTGATTACTTTGTCATCTCATCATATATACTTTTAGTTATTGACTCAAGTGCTAGTTAATAAGAATATGTACACCTGCTTGTTTTATTTGTACATTTGTTTCTTTCTTTTCAGTTTTTACTTGTACCTTTCTGGTGTTTTTCAAACTACGAAGATCTTAGCATGGATTCCATATTGAACTTATTCAGGAAGAAATGAATTTACACCATGTTTGTTTACTCTTGACTCATCTGAGTCGTCTGGATCTGAATCATCTGGATCTGAGTGAAATCACCTGACTCATCTGCATCTGAGTCGATATGTTTGTTTTGAGTCAGATTTGACTCGGAAATAAGTGAGTCAGTGGTTTGGTCCCATGAGTCAGGGGTATTTTGTTACCTGACTCAAATGAGTCCGAGTCAGGGGTTATGTCTGAGTCAGAAGTTGAGTCAGATCTGACTCAAAATGGAAAACAAACGGTCTGACTGCTGACTCGGTCCGAGTCAGGGGTTGACTCAGATTCCGACGCCGAGTCAGCTGCAAACAAACAAGTTCTTACTCTCATTTCTTTTGAAAATTGATGGTTCTTTGAGAGAATGGATTTGTCCTGCATTTATGGAGCTATTCAAGAGAATGCTACTTCAGAACAGTGGACTGCTATTGAGATATTTCCAAGTCTTACCAATTGCCCTGGCTTCTTATAGGAGATATTCATGCAAAGTTGCATGTTTCTAGAAAAGTAGGAGGTTCTATTAGCCATCATCAGTTTGTTGCTCAAACTTTAGGTTTTAACTGATCTTCAGTGGTCTGGTGATCCTTTCACCTGGTTCAATCATCGTCAAGGCCAATCTCTTATAAGAGTTAGGTTAGATCGAGCCTTGGCTAGTCAATCATAGCATGCTCATTTTAGTTGTGCTCAGCTATCTAATTTATCACCTGTTGGTTCTGATCATACTCATGTTCTTGTAAATACCAAAGAGGATGTTAGATTGAACATTTGGGAATGACGCTGAAGAAAAGGGAATTCTTTACAGAGAAGGATTTGGGGTATGGTTCCTTTTGCCATTTGGTGGAAGCTATAGAATGAAAGTAGCAGAAGGCGTTTCAAGGCACGTACAAGAGCTCAGATCTTTTGCTGAAGGAAGTAAAAAATTCTGCTTTATAATTAGTCTGTGGGTACTAAAGCTATTGAAAACATCTCTCAAAATATGATTCTTTCTTTTATTTGTTTTAAGATTCATTCTTCTTGACGCTACTCTGTAGCATTGTTTCTCTCCAGTGTGACCACTTTTTTGTGGTAACTTTGTTTTTTTGATATACTATTGCCCTTCTCAGAGTCAAAAAAAAAAAAGAAAAAAATCTGCAAATTACATCCATCAACCAAGCCTTGTCAAACTGGAAAGAGCCTGATGGCTGCTTCACCATGATTAGCAAATTGCTTTGGGCACCTAGACATAAACGGTTAGTTAGTCAGAAGAGCAAAAAGAAACATGATGTTGCCGTTCTTCAGGCTTGTAAGAAAAAGATGAGCTATGGACACTACACAGCTGCCATCCGTGTATTGTCCTCCGGTGGTATTGCTCTTTGCAATACCACTTTCGCTGACCTACAGAAGAAGCATCCATTGGCCCCACACCTATTATACCCTCCGAAGTTGTTAATGCGTATGCAATCTCAGCTGATTTTATGCATGTTCCTAATGCAATAAAAAGCTACCCTAACATCTAAAGTAGGTCATCCTTCAAAACCTTCAAAGGTGAGACCCATAACACTCTGTAACGTCACATATAAAAATCAGTGCAAAAATACTAGTCAACCAAATTAGACCCCTTCTTTCTTTCTTAATAATGTCCCAACCAAAGTGCTTTTGTTCCACAAAGATCAATCCACGATAACATAGCAATTTCCGGAGAACTCTTCCACCATATCAGAACCTCAAACCTTACCAAGGATCCAAAAATAGCTCTCAAACTGGATATTCAGAAAGCCTATGATAGCTTAGATTGGGGATTCATCAAAGCCTCCTTTACAAAACTTGGATTTCCTTCATCCTTTATAGATTACATTATGATATGTGTCACAACAATTACATATTCGGTCAACGTAAATGGTACACCTCACGGCTACATCAACCCAACTAGAGGCATCAGACAAGGAGACCCACTATCTTCCTATATTTTCATCATATGTACTGAAATCCTACTACAAATCTAGGAAACCTTGAAAACCAAAAGTTAGTTCAAGGACTCAACATTTAAAAAAAAAAAAAAAAAAAAAAAAAAAAAAAAAGCACCATCCACTACTCATCTAATGTATGCGGATGATTTACTAATTACCTATAAAGCCTCGAATCAGAATAACCATCACCTCAAGACCCTACTCCAATTCTATGGCACTTCTGCAGGACGGATAATTAATACTTCCAAATCAGTAATAATTCATCACCCAAGACTAGATCCAATCAAGGTAAATGAATTACAACAATTTTTCGACATGCCGGCAACCTCAAAACCTCCAACCTATCTAGGCATCCAATCCAAACACGGAAGACCATCGGATCAAACCTTCGCACCCCTCCTACAAAGATTATCCCGGAAAGCTAAAGGATGGATGACAAAATGCCTAACTCCAACTGGAAGACTCACTCTCATCAAAACCTCCCTTACCCCCACCTCAAACTACATTATGAATAAACACAAAACTACTCAGCACTGTTCACAAACAAATAGATCGTATCACTAGGAATTTTTTCTGGGGAGATGACCCAACAATCAAAAAGCTTCACGCTATAGGCTGGGATAAAGTAACAAAACCATTATCCGAATGAGTGTTAGGCATAAGGAAAAGCAGTGATCATGATAAGGCTCTCCTCATGAAAAGAATTTGGAATTTGCATGAACATCCTAACTCCATCTGCGGAAGTCTCTTCAGTGCAAAATATCTTGATCAACAACATAATCTTTAAGGCATTCATACCATACCTTCCTGTTAGAGCATAGCTCGGTTAAACCCACCAAGCGTTGGTATGTCAAGTTTGGTTGTCGTATTTTAGTGAATCAAAACACATTTAAAGAGTCGCTTGATTATATATTAAAGTCAACTTCGTATAGGTTAGATTGAAAGTGTTATGATATGAGACTTACAAGTATTACATGAAGACTTGAAGAATGTGAAGCAGTACAAATCTACAACGACAACATCATCCTTCCTCTTGAGGTTAGTAATATTTAACTTGAATTGTTTCATTCCCTAACGTATCTTTCAAGTCATGCATATTGAAAGCAAAACTGTGAAGCATGAACACTCTAGTTAGACATAGTATTAAGGAATACAATACGAGGTTTATTGCTTAACCATTAAACTTTGTATATAAGACATCGACATAATCGTTTAAATGCTATTGTGATTATGTATGGGTATAAGGTGAAGATTTTATCCTAAGAAAACAATGTTTTACATGTGTTTTAAGGAAGTAAATTCATGAACTTGTTTTGTGAATCAAAAAGGAAATCGCCAGGCATAAGGAAGTAAATTCATGAACTTGTTTTGTGAATCAAAAAGGAAATCGCCAGGCATTATTGGTATTGTTATTCATTGCATATCTTTTGAACTACCAATATGTGTGATTAGTATAACCGCTCATGACTTGTTTGTATTCTTGGTAAAACTATACGCAAGATCCTGACTTTTGTATTGGTATGACTTTTATCAGTGAAACCGATCTCAAGTAATCACCTGAGATGGTATGATCGATTTATTGTTATTGGCATGACCGACTCTGGGTAAAGGGGAACCGATCCTAGTAAGAGGTGTAATCTATCACAAATAGGAATCGATCCTTGTATGAGGTGCAACAAGGTTTTAGTAGAAACGGGAACCGATCCTATTGACATGTGCAACACGTTTTTAGGCAAAGGGAACCGATCCTGTGGACATGTGCAACATTTAGAAGTTAGATACCATATATATGTGGAGAACCGATCCTAGTACCTAGTCAACCGAATTTTGGTAACTAGTGTGACTATGCACAGTACTCACAGGGAGGTAGAACCGAAACTTGTTTTGGTAGAACCTTGAAACCCATGATTGGTGATTGAGTGTTCTTGATCAATCACACAATTCTTGAAAGTCAGATGAACCAATTCTAAACTTGTTTGGAAATGTGGCAGATCGGTTTCAAGAGTGTAAGTATGAAAGAGTACTTGCAAAGTAAGGATGTCGACATACTTTGAACATGTGCAGTAACGCTTATCTTTAATTTTTCAAAGTTATTCCTTAATAGCTAAAGGAAGAAAATCCCGGATCGAAAAATAAATAAGTTAAGAATCTTTTATTTAAGGTTTTTAATTTTATATTTGGAAAACGAAAATTAGTAATGTGCATTTACTAGTTGGATATTTTCTCAGAGATGTTTGGTCATTATTTGGACAAAGTATTTCCAGGAATTATGGAAACCGAATTTGGAATATATTGCATATCTTGAGAATATATTCGGTTTTGGAAATTCCTTGGTGTCTAAACTTCCTTGGTCTATAAATACTTGAAGTTTGCATTTCGAGCAAACTAATTCTTCGTGACAGTAAAACTATCTCAATTATGCTGCTACTGGTGAAGCCGCCTATTCAGAGAGGAGAGTAACCTAATTAGGCGAAATCTCTTACGGCCGCTCAGTTTAAAGTATTCTTTGGGATCGAGAAGCTCTATTAGTACCGTTAGTGGGAAACTAGATAATTTCGGTTTATCTTTTGTTTTTCGATTAATTTGATTGACTAACGGTGGTTGAACTTTGATTGCACCTAGTTTGTTTATGCTTGAGAATCTTCTCTTCTGATATAAGATTCACTCAAACTATATCGAAGTTTCGACATGGATCTTTAGACTGTTTTTAGATCTAAAGACGTCTTGTGATAATCCATTGTTAACAGACTCCGTTCTGTGCGTGATTGATCATAAGAGATTCAAGTTGTTGTGTACAGGTGTTTATTGAAGATCTAAGAAGATTTGAAGATAAAGAAGACTTTGAAAATTTATGATTTGGGTTCATAATCTTTGGTGTGCACGATACTTTTTTCGGTATAAGAGGATCCAACTATAATAAGACAGATCTAAGAAAATCTTAACAATTACTTCGGTAGTTGATAATAAGACAGATATAAGAACCTGACAAAGGAGTTTATTGAGATAAGCAGAAGAGCCTTTTGTCGAACTCATATCACTTAATTGAAAAGAATTTATACCAAACAGATTTGTTGTTCCTTTACTGTTTGGAATACGAACCAAAGGAATTATTCCAAGTACGTGAATTATTATAGGTCGGAGGCAAGGGAATACAGACGGAACTAGGTGAACTATAGGTTTAGTTTCTTAGTATCAACTATACGAAGTTGGTTTGATTTTGTATAGCGGCTTAATCATAATAGTATTCAATTCTGGACGAGGTACCGGGGTTTTTCTACATTTGCGGTTTCCTCGTTAACAACATCTTGTTGTGTCATTTACTTTTATTTTCCACATTTATAATTGTTGTTATTATAATTTAAAGTAAATTACAAAAACTTTAATTCATATTTACTTGATAGTAATCCTATTGTGTTTGGTTAAGTATGAACCTTTTATCAAGTAAACATACTTCGTTATTGTATTGTCTCGATCTCGTATCCATAGACGATCACACAAAGTGTTAACCAATTAGTTTTATTGTCTCGACTCAGTCCATAGACAATCACTTTCGGAAAAGGACTTATAAGTGGAAATTTTTTAGCTTGAGTTATATTTGGGTACCCTCTCCTTTTCAATTGGTATCAGAGCAAGCAAACACGAAAAGATCCAACAATCTGTGTTTGGTGCGATCCAACCTATAAGACTGGAATCTAGATATGGTTTTTATAGAACCTGATAATGATTAAGTTAATGTAAAGAAAGACATCAAGAGTTTTTAATTAACACTTGATGATGGGATCTATGATTCAATATCTGAAGACCTTCATGAAAGGGAATCTATTGGACAAGTTCATCTTGTTAATAATGTAGAAACTGATGATAACTGGGAATCATGCCTAGAAAATCAGTTGGATGAAATATCCGATGATGGTGACTCAGATATGGATCGAGATGTGGATAATGATATCTCAAAATACTCAAGGATACCGAAGCCTTTGGGAAAGAGTAAACTCAAAACTTCTGATGTCATTGATCTCTTAACTCCTCTTTGTCGACATAACAAGAAGTTGAGAAAAGTTTTTCAAGGACAATATTGTGGTTCTCGCACCGCTGAATATCTTCTTAAAGATCGTACAAACGATCTAAATTCTAAGAAATTAGAATGTGAAAATCTTTAAAGACAACTGTTTCTGTCGGAAAAGAAACGTGTTGAATCGGAAGCAATGTTTAATTCTCGACAAATACAGGGTCTTGAAGAAAAAACCAGTGCTAGTCTCTCTCAAACAAAATTGTTAGAGAAAGAGCGTGATGTTGCTCTTGAAAAAATTCACTTGTTGGAAGAGAAACTTGTTGAATATGATGCAAGGATTAACTCTCAACAAAAGTGTTGTGAAGAGAAAGAAGGAAGGTGTATATCTCTCACGAGAAAAATGCCTTAAAGCTGATCTAGCTAGTGCTCTTGATAAAAATCAAGACGTTGGAAGAAGAAATTTTGGACCTTAAAAAGTTCAATGTTAGCTCAAACAATTTAACCTCAATGTTACAAGCAAGTAGATATCATTATGATACACAAGTATTGGGCTATAATGGAATAGATGCTTCAAATATTAACAAAGAGGTAAAAAAATTTAAAGCTACTAATTCTTCTCAACCAGAGGCTTCCATTGTTGTCAAAAATGATATTGTTTCTTGTAAGAAGTAAAACCAGTCAAGCCTAAGAATCTTGCTCAACCATTCTCGTCAAGTACATCAATCAAAGAGAGCACTTCTGTTAGTGTCAAGAAAGCAACAACGTTGAAGAAGAAGAAAAAAAAGAAGAAGAAGAAGAAGAAGAAGAAGACTCGTCGAGCTCCAATGCAAGAGGATCCACAAAAAGGTAACATTAAAACTCATACTTCATATATTTATACTAAGAATTGTTATTATTGTGGTAATAAAGGATACTTGCAATGGGGATGCAAAGTTCGTAAGATGCAAGATGCACTTTCTATAGTATCAAACGAATTGGCTAAGTTTTCTCCTCATAAGAACTCAGATCGGTATTTTCCTAAGTTTAGGCAAAAGAATTATTATATGATAGTTCAAATTTTGCATATCACTCGACAAACTCATTTCATAAAAGACCAGTTATAGAAACAGAGATGACTTTTTAAATGCAAAAACAAAATATCCCTTTCCAAATTGGAGAAAGGGTGTTTCGCAAAATATTCAAAAGGAAAATGATCTTAATGGTATGAAGGAGAGAGATGCTCCTGCGAAACCCAACTCTAAATGGGTCCCTAAGTCCTCCATAGCCAAGAAGGGACCAAAAGTTGGTCACAAGAATGACTCTCAGCTGTTAATTGTTGGTGTCTGTTTGTATCTCAACTAAAAAGTAGACATGGATTATTGGTGAGTCTCAGCTGTTAATTGTTGGTAACTGTTTGTATCACGTGAAAACAATAGCTGACACCAAACTGTTTGGAGATGACACCACACATATGTCTTTATTCTGAATTTAGTAAGATATTGCAGGGCCAAGAAAATTCCATATTTCTCTAGCATAGCTACAATAAATAAACAAGCATTTTATAATTCCTCGTGGCTCCTTCAAAAGGAAAAGTCACATCAACATTGTTCACAAATCAGCAAGTCTTCTCTCTAACCAGTAGACATCTTTGTATACATTTCAAAGAAAGATAAGAATCTATCTTTCGAGATAGATTAATGTGATTTGGAATAAATTCCAAAAAAAAATTATTGTTAGGCACCGAGGATTTTTTTTTTTTTAGAAGCAAAGGGCAAATTAAATTAAGAAATAACACTCATCGAAAGAGAACACAAAAATTAGTTGTTACTCACAACAACATCCCGATTAAGAGTACTCAAAGAAAAGCCATAAAAATGTTAGAATTCCTATCCCAATTAAATAAGGCACTGAAGATAGATCGATTATGCTATTTAAGATAGTTCTATAGGAAGATTTCACCTTAAATAACCCGTTAAGTATGATTTTGAGGCCATCTAATATTATCCATCCAAGGATTCCAAGAGGAAAAAGACTTCTCTCCATACAATCACCAACAATTAACATTCTAGACATATGTGTGGTGTCATCTAAGCGGAAGAGACAAGGAAATAAGTGGTGTCAGCTATTGTCGGTGACTCTCAAATTAGATCGAAGTTTCGACAGGGAAATTTAGACTGTTTGTAGATCTAAAGACGTCTTGTGATAATCCATTGTTAACAAACTCCGTTATGTGCGTGATTGATCACAAGAGATTCAAGTTGTTGTGTGCAGGTGTTTATAGAAGATCTAAGAAGATTTGAAGACAAAGAAAACTTTGAATATTTCTGATTTGGGTTCATAATATTTGGTGTGCACAATACTTGTTTCGGTATAAAAGGATCCAACTATAATCGGTTAACCTTGTGGTAGATTAGATTGATTAGTTGTGTAGATCGGCATCAATACAATTCTTTGTGATTAAAAGTATTGATTGCAAAATCTTAACAATTACTTTGGTAGTTGATAATAAGACAGATCTAAGAACCAGACAAATGAGTTTATTGAGATAAACAGAAGAGCCTTTTGTCGAACTCATATCATTTGGTTGAAAAGAGTTTATACCAAACAGATTTGTTGTTCCTTTACCATTTGGAATACGAACCAAAGGAATTGTTCCAAGTACGTGACTTATTACAGGTCGGAGGCATGGGAATACAGACGGAACTAGGTGAACTATAGGTTTAGTTTCTTGGTCTCAACTATACGAAGTTGGTTTGATTTTGTATAGCGGCTTAATCATAAGAGTATTCAATTCTGGAAGAGGTCCCGGGGTTTTTCTACATTTGCGGTTTCCTCGTTAACAAAATCTTGTTGTGTCATTTACTTTTATTTTGTGCATTTATAATTGTTGTTATTATAATTTAAAGTAAATTACACAAACTTTAATTCTTATTTACTTGATATTAATCCTATTATGTTTGGTTAAATATGAACCTTTTATCAAGTAAACATACTTCGTTGTTGTATCGGCTCGATCTCGTATCCATAGACGATCACACAAAGTGTGAACCGATTTGTTGTATTGTCTCGACTCAGTCCATAGACAATCACTTTCGGAGAAAGGACTTATAGGTGGAAATTTTTTAGATTGAGGTATATTTGGGTACCCTCGTCTTTTCAAATTGAAGACGGTAAAACAAGTATGGCAATTTAAAACAATTCAAAGTACTGTAATGATGAGACTCAATTTATATGCTTTCTATTAGCTTTTGGTAAACTCATATTAGATACTTGAAGACTGTTATTAGCTTTTCGTAATTAGGATTTTGTGGGTGTTAAGTTTTAAACACAGATTTTGGGTATAATTAAATTTGATATATTGAATGACTTACCTTAATTTTCGAATCCAGTTATTTTAGAATCAAGTTGTGAAGATCTCCTCATATATTTGAGGCACATCT
Organism: Papaver somniferum; assembly: GCF_003573695.1. Classification (NCBI taxonomy): domain Eukaryota; kingdom Viridiplantae; phylum Streptophyta; class Magnoliopsida; order Ranunculales; family Papaveraceae; genus Papaver; species Papaver somniferum. Next base: position 208,017,696 of record NC_039359.1, read on the forward strand.
GTTATATGCATGTCTTAAAAATTCAAGAAACAATTGAGGTTTCAATGATTGATTGGTAGTAGTGATGAATTTTTCATGCTGGTGGGTGGTGTTCAGAGATGGAGGAGGTTTTGACAAAGACAGTAGGAGAGGGATTCATTGAATATGAATGAATGATTGTTGCTTAACCAGTACCTAATGTTGAATTTATTAGAAATCACAAAAACAAATCAAAATAAAGATCCATAGAAACGAAAGTCAGTTTATATGACTTCTATTAGCTTTTGGTATAAAATCAGACTATATATGCTTCAACTTCAATCCTGCTATTAGCTTTTGGTAATTTGAATTCGTTGGGTGTGAAGTTTTAAACATAGATTTTGGGTGCAATTCAATTTGAAGTATTGAAAGATCTTTCTTAATTTTAGGCGTTATTAGCTTTTATATATTCCTTAATTTTCGAATCCAAGATATCCTCATAAGTTTGTAGACTTTAAAAGTTCTTTTTTATATATGAAAATTGTGTTGAGAGATGGAGGAGGTTTTGACAAAGAGAGTAGGAGAGGGATTCATTGATTATGAATGATTGTTGCTTAACCAGCAACTATTGTTTAATTTATCAGAAACCACACTAAAAAATCAAAATAAAGATCCATAGAAATGAACAATTGATATCTCGAAATTTTGATTAATTTTTTGAGAGGTGGAGAGATTAAATCTCGCACCTCTAACGGGATTTTGAAAATCAAAATTGAACCAATAGTCTAAAAGATCAACAATCAGAAGATTGAAACACACACCTTCAATTTGAAGAGAACTCCTCCATTGGATTCTGGGATTGAATTAACCAATACATAATCTTCTCTTAATAATGAAACATCCCATTGACAAACGTTGAAGAGATATACCGGAAGTTACAAGAACACGGAGAGGCATATCTTCCTGAAAGTTGTTTGAAAAAGGTTGTAATGGTGTTGGTGATGGTGAAGAGACGTAGAGGTTGTTTCAAGACCGTCAAAATATCAACTACCCAATATACGCATCAAATCTCAGAATGTTCACATCAAACCTTGGGATGTTAACAACACCTACCATCCATAAGCTTGACAGATATTTTTTCATAATTACGTATGAATAATTTGATAAGAAGCGGATTTAGTATGAAACTAGGGATGATCATGAAGATTTTCTTGGTTTTATTGAAGAAATGGGAAGAAGTTTGATGTTTTGGGAGAGATAAAGAGATAGAGAGACAGAAGAGAAGAAAATTTCTCATGCAAGGAAGAAGATAAAGAGAAAATAACTGCTCTCATTGATTATGGATCGGTGGGTGAGACTTATTCCTATCGTTACCATAAATACTTATTTTTACGTGTCATCGACACGACAAATATGGCAAACTCCGACCATGTCCGCAACTAGGCTATGTTTCGGCTCCTAAAAGAGAACTTTGCTGTTTAGTCTACTAAACCCGACCCGGGTTAATGGATAGTCCAGCGGGAGAAATTATTTACTCGCTAGTCCAAAAAAGGTCTGAAAAGAGTAAAATTACTCTGCTAACTCTAACATATAATATTATGTAAAACCCTGTTTTATGCTCTCCATTAGCTTCACTACATATACCAATATATGTTATATTATGTATTGATACTACATACTACATATGTTACTAGATATCAATATGTATTGATACTACATATTAATATGTATTGATATTACATATCAATATTTTACTACATATCATATTAACATGTATTGATACTACATATTGATATGTATTAATACTACATATGTTACTACATATTAATACGTATTGATACTACATACTACATATGTTACTACATATTAACATATGTATTTCTACTGTTAAGTATTGATACTATTAAGTATCAATACTACATGCTACATATGTTACTACATATAAACATATGTATTGCTATTGTTTATGTATTGATACTATTAAGTATTGATACTATTAATTATCAATACTAATATGATACTACATATGTTATGTGTTGATACTGATTAGATCTGAAAGGGTGTTTTAGGCATTTAGCAAACACACTTTATAATATCCACAAAGTTTTCGGACCAACGAGTAAATAACCTGGTCCATGTTTTTGGACTAGCGAGTAAATTAGTTTCACGGGTGGACTAGCCATTAACTGGGTCATAAAAAACTGGATTAACCAGTTCCTACCTCCGAATATCTAAACGATGCCGAGTTTTAGGGTTAATCCAAACCCAGTATAAGTTTTTCTTTTAAGCATGATTAAGTTTTATCTTCACTATCGCACATACAATTTCCAAATTTTCTTTTTCAAATTTCCAAGATCAAAAAGATGAAATGCACTAAACATGCGTAAGAATCCAAACCACTTTAATTATTATGAATTTTTAGCCATAGGCCCCCCTTAGCAAGAACATGATGGACCATCCATAATTTTAGTTGCACTTGCATTGTGGGGCATATGCTTTCTCGTGAATTCCTTTTTACCATTCTTGATTTTCATAAAATATGTATAGCGCGTTAGGAAATAAATGTACTTCTAGGATAGCAATCAGACTTAAAGAGTGATAAATATTTTATTTTAGCTCAGGATGGAGATAACCAGTAATACCATGCCACAAATAGGACCAGAGACAGACCAATTGTGGATGTAGAACATTCCTTGTATACCATCAGGCTTAAATGGACCCATGCTTTGGACACTATCCCAAAATTCTGCACCAGTGATAGGCCTAGTAAACCACACACAGTCTTGTTCACTCATAATCTCAGGAATGAAAGTACCTAGACCAATATATAGTTTGCACATTACTAGTAAAGGAATAAATGACTGAGTAATAATGAGCAATCAAATCCTGAGGTTGTTTTTCCTTAGATACCCCCTTTATTATTTTTCAAAGCAGAAATTTTATTCTTTTTCCTTCTTGACAAAGTAGAAATCGGGTGTTAAGATTACCAAATTTTAACCAATTTACTCTGCATTTCTGGGCCCAAAATATCAATTACATTCTTAAGCAATGCAAATATATACCAAGGCACTGATCTCACGTGCATCAATGTGGCCTTCTTTAGTACATTCATAGTTAAATATTATTTATCTTCTCTATAGGTGATGTACTTACAAGGAAAAATAGCAAGGGTCGTCGTACAATGAAGTGCAGCCACTTGAACTGCAAATTCAGAGGAACAAAGAATGAGGTGAGGCACCACAAATCTGAAGTTCACAAACTTACAATGGCCTAATGTTATACAACTGGAAGTAATTGAAGACGGTAAAACAAGTATGGAAATTTAAAACAATTCAAAAGAATAGTTTTCATACAAGACTGTTACTTCATCGACTGACGCATAGATCAGGAACAGTCCATGAATGGAAGATGATGGTATATATGAATGGGTGGTCAGTAGATCTTGTTCTTCAATTGGTGAACGCCGTGAATTCTAATTCTCAACTAGACACTTCTATCCTAATCCGAGACATAACTATAAGTAGAGTAGAAATCAAGCATATAGTTTTGATTAACAAAACTTGAGAAACAAGCTTGAGACAGCAACGCTCTTGCGAGTTCGACCGAGCAGTTTTCTAACACCAATAATCATTGTTCTAGAATGAAGCACATCCCATAAGGTACCACTACACATAATTTAGTATTAAATTGATTGAAAACAACTTCATATTTTCAGAGAATTGTTAAGGAAAACAGTTCAATGAGTGAATACAACTCTTGTTTTCATAGAATTCACCATGAAAACAAAAAATTGTTATCATTATAATTCCCTCATCATTATTCATGAATGGAATAACTCAAAAGTAAAGAGAAAATTGTATACGACTACCAATCGCCCATTTTATTTTCAGTTTAATCATTATTCTACTGTTATCATTATATTATTTTTAGTGAATCGTTGTTTAAATATAATGATCGAAAAATAAAATAATTTAGGGTTTATATGCATTGGTTAATACAAAAGTTTTATATCGTGTTAACAACTCATACAAAACGATTCATATCTTAGGCATGTTAATATATTGAAACAAGAGTTGATTACAAAATTACAGTCGCGATAATCATTTAATAATGAAAACCTATAATCATTTAATAATGTACATCTATTTGATTACAAGATTTTCTTGGATAAGAGTGAAATTTTTTATTCAAATCTCACTCATTACGGACTTCTTTAAAATCTAGACCTAGATCGAAAATTCGAAAATTCGAAAATTGAGTTGGATGTATAATAATCTATAATCATTAGTTGAGTGTATAACCTTCAATTATCACTAACAAATTAGATGGTAAGTGAAGATATTACTCAAGAAAAAACAAATCTAGAAATCAAACCTCACTTTCATTATTGGTTATGAAATAGTTACCAGTAGTGTGGCGTACTATCTGTCCATGGGTCCAGTGACCAATGTTTTCATGATTTGTTCGGTTACTTTTATCATTCTTCTTCATTTTGATAGATTAACCCTGAAATTCCAATCCCTTTTTCTTGTTCTCAACGATTTTCTTACTGGCGAAGAAAGGAAAGGGAAAGTGAAATGCAATAAAGGAATCGTTTGGGCCGGATATATTAATATGGGCCAGCTAGAGCAATGAGTTACTGATGAGTGCCAAATATTGTATAATTTTATCCCTTTTTGTTGGCATTTAACTCATCTTTTGCGCAGTAATTCTACATTTTATCCCATATTCTGTATTTTCATTGTTTTCAAGAATAAATATTTTTCTTACTTAATTTTGCATTTTTAGGTAATAAATAAAGTTTGGATGAATTGCGGAGCGAAAAGAGAAGAAAAGTAGTGAAAAGCCGGGAGGAATTACACAAGGAAGCCGCGAAGAATGTCGTGCACAAGACCAAAAGGCTAGAAGTGGGCTTGAAGAGGAAGAATTGTTCTTAAAGAAGATATGGGCTTGGCATACCCAAGGCCCAAAACCCTTACCCAAACCCATTTTCTATATCCAAGCCCGTCTCGGATTTCAGCCGTCAGATCGAAGCATTTCAGCATCCTACGGTCGCTCCATCATCGCACATCAAACTCCGAAGCCCCCGCTTTACATCGCAACGCCCATCTCCATCTTGGGTCGTCCGTTTTGCTACAGACGCCATACCACCTACCATCTTCCCATCCATCGCTCCATGTCGCAGATCATCAAACCTCGCTGAACCCGCCTAACACCCAAGTATCGAACACCCTATACCCAACCAAACGCACCTTTCTTCCCAAAACCATCGACTCCATCTTCTCCATTCCTCTACAGACGCCATACCACCACCATCTCCACCACCTGCTCCTCCACCTGCTCTCCCAACTGCTCCGCCATCACCACCATAATCACCACAGCGTCAAACAATGATAACCCATCATTGTTCCCCTCTCCCTAGTCCCTCTACTTTACTTATTTCACACATTTTCAACCGAAACCCTAAAGTGTGAAATAGGTAAATTAGGTCGATCTAGAGGCAAATTGACGGTATGGGAAGAACAAGAGAAGCATCAGGAGAAGGATTGGAGGCATGGGTCGACATCTACCAGTGTCAACAGTGATTAGGTAAATTTTAATAATTTTTATAAGAACCCTAATTTTTCTGATTTGGGAACTTTTTGGGGGAAATCAATTGTACGTCTAATTGAAGCATGGGTTGGTTGATTGGGTTGTTATCAGTGTGTTAGGTGAGTGAATTTTGGATTTTTGGGTACACCCTAACTTCACTGATTTTTGGGGATTTTTTCTTATATGTATAAATAGGAGATGTGTGAGGAGGGGTAGAGGGGGATGATCTCTGGACTAGCCAGTAGAGAATTGAAACAAATTTTATGCAATTCCAATTTCTGTTCTTCTTTTGCAGTTAACAGTTGAATGTTATGTGTATGTTGTGTTTGAATTATTTTGTATAATGAATGCTTGTGTTTGTAACATGTTTAGCATGAGCTAAGTAGCACTAAGCTAAGGCTCAGTTGAAGCCTTGTGCACTGTCAATTGACAAGTTGCTAGGATAGTTATCCTGATGTGTGTTTTGATTGAGCACTGGGAAGAGGTTAATGCTCATAGTGCCTGTGATTGATTGTTCTGTCAAAAGACAGTCAATGCTAGGGGCAACCTAGTGAGCAAATTAGTCTTCCTCCCATTCTAGATGTATGCATAGGATTTTTAACTCAACCTAGAAACATGTTGTTTGATTAGGACACAAGGTGGATCCTAATCCTTGGCTTAACCACAAATCCTTTTACAATCACTTAATTTCAGTTCTATTTTGTTCCCTGCTAAATTTACTGTTTTTCTTGTTTAATTTCCTTGCAATTTGTAGCTGTTGTGCACTGAAATCAGTGCACAAACTTCCCCCTGCCCTTGGCTTACAGTCTTGGTTCCTTGCTGTTTTTATTACATGTCATTTGCTTGCTTGGTTAACTGTTTTCCCATCTTTCCCATCTGCCATATTGTTTGCTTCCTTCATTGACAGCTTAGGTTAAACTTTTAAGCACTCCTACTCCCTGTGGACTGATCCCTTTCTTATCTCTATATTATAAAGCTTGACCTTGTATACTTGCAAGTTTTGTGTGTCTTTGCTTGTCACACCAAGTTTTTGGCGCCGCTGCCGGGGAGTGGTGCTGTGTGTTGAATTTCTTCTCCTTGCTGTCTTTCATCTACCATTGCATCTCTGTCAAGATCATTGCAGAGTTGTCTAAGTTGCTGCAGAGCTGTGTTGCTGAGTTGCTGCAGAGCTGTGTTGCTAGGCCACCTGAGCTGCTGCTGCTGCTGAAACCTGAGCTGCTGCTGCTGCTGAAACCTGAGCTGCTGCATCTCAACAAGTTGCTGGGCTCGTCCAACTGAGGTGGGCTTGTGCCACCATTACTGCTGGGCTTCACCACTTCAACTGAGCTGGGCTCTGCTGCTGGGCTCTGTTCCAACCGTTGCTGCTGGGCTTGAGCGTGAGCTGCTTAGGACGATCCTAAAGCCCAACTGGGCTGTGCAACTAAAAGGGGACTAAAAGCCTATTTTTGGGCTTCCCTCCAAAAATCAAGTAAGCCTAACCCATGAGTTAACCCACTTGGGCCTCATTTAAATTCAAATTCGGGCTTGTAATAATTAATTTAATTATTTCTCTGGGATTGTAATAATTTTTATTTATTTTCTTTTTCTTTTTTTTTTATATTTGGGACTGTAATTATTTTTTTGTTTTTTTTATTTTTATTTTTCTTTTCTTTTATGGGCTTGTCTTAAGTATTATTATTGTTTTTATTTTCTTTTATGAGTTGTGCTAATTTATGCTAGGTTTAGTTCAAAAAAATTTCCAAAGCCCAACTTTAAACCAAAAACAAAATCCCTTATTAAAACCAAAACCCACTCAAAACCAAATCATTAAAACCCATTTTAAACCAAAATATTGGGCCTTTTTGTGGTTCAAAAATTGTTTCCGATTGCTATGACCAACATGTTAGTTAAGGTACCTACTAGGACATGATTGTGACCTACAGAGACCAAACAAACAGACTTGTTAGAATTAACCCAGACGAACCTATCGAAATTCTAAGTTCTGAGGGAGACAGTCCAGATCAACCAGAAACAATGGGAGAACCCCGTACCCTCAAGGATTATATGTACCCAACTAGAGCCAGTCAACCTTCTTGTATTGTGCTACCCGAGGCTAATGGCCATTATGAGCTGAAATCAAGCACAATACAGAGGCTTCCTATTTTTAGAGGTGTTGAGAATGAAAACCCGTACCTCCACGTGAGAGAATTCGAGGAAATTTGTGGAACTCTGCGTTTCACTCAAATGTCCGACGAAACCCTAAAGTTAAGGCTTTTTCCTTTCTCCCTGAAAGATAAGGCAAAGGCCTGGCTTTATGCTTTACAGCCTCAATCCATCATGACATGGGATGACCTCATAAAGGAATTTTTCAAAAAGTTTTTCCCGAATCACAAGACTGCGACAATTCGTCAAAGTCTGAATAGCTTTGTGCAATTAGAGGGTGAGACCTTAGCTAGATACTTGGAGAGATTCAATGAATTATTGCTCCAATGTCCCCATCATGGTTTTGAAAAATGGAGACTTGTGCAAATTTTGTATGAAGGTCTAGATGTGTCCACCCGAACAACGGTTGAGTCGATGTGTAACGGTCTATTCGTAGACAAAACTGCTGATGCGTCTTGGGACTTCTTGATTGAAGTAGCTGAAAAGACGCAACAGTGGGAGTCCATCCGTGAACCCAGAAAGACTACATCCGAAGCGAAGGCTTTTAGGATTGAAGCGGATTTCGAGGGAAGAGCAAACATGGCATCAATAGTTAGGAGATTAGAAGAGTTAGAACTACATAAAAATTCAAAACCTTCCACCACTACTCTCCGAGAACATGTCGCTTCGTCTGTTTGTGCCGCTTGTAACGATCCCAACCATCAATTCCAAAATTGTCCCGATTTGCTTGCAGTCCAGGAATCTAGGCTTGAACAGGCACATGCCATGTTCCAAAAACAAGAACATAACCCCTATTCACAGACCTACAATCCAGGATGGAGAAACCACCCTAACTTTTCATGGTCAAAAGGACCCACTCAGGGAGGACCATCTCAACCCAATCAGAGCTATCAAAACAATCAGGGATATCAGAACAATCAAGGTTATCAACACCCGAGAAACCCTCAACAACAATCAAACTCTCAACAACAATCATATCCTCAACACAATGCCGACAAGAGATTATCCACCCTAGAGGAAATGTTCCAGAGTTTGATGCAAAGTCAGAAAAATCTAGATCAAAAGATGGATCAAATGTGTGAGAGAGAAAAGGGTAAACTTCCTAGCCAACCCCAACAAAATCCAAAAAGGATATTTAAAACAGGCACAACATCCTGCACTGAAACCTCACCCGATCAAGTACATGCCATTACCACCCTACGAAGTGGTAAAGTCATCGAGAACAACGTGGGCGAACCTAATGAATCTGATACAAATTCCACGCTGTCTCCACAACCCCAGAAAACCAAAGAACCTGAGCAAGTTGGAAAATCTGACAATTCTACTGCTGTGAATGTCCCTTTGCCAACTCATTCTCCTGTTGCCCCATTTCCTCAAAGATTGATCTATCAACAGAAAGTACCCATTACAATGAGATGTTAGATATGTTCAAGAGAGTCAACATCAACATTCCTTTTCTTGAAGCAATCAAGCAAATCCCTGCTTATGCCAAATTCCTCAAAGACTTGTGTACTCAAAAGCGCAAGCTCAATGTGCACAAACGTGCTTTCTTAGCTGAGCAGGTGAGTTCCATCATTCTGAACAAAACTCCACCCAATTTTAGGGATCCAGGATGTCCAACAATTTCTTGCACTATAGGAGAACACACGGTCAATAAAGCGTTATTAGACCTAGGTGCAAGTGTTAACCTACTGCCATATTCTGTTTACGAGCAGTTAGGTCTTGGGGAGTTGAAACCAACATCTATCACTCTACAACTGGCAGACCGATCTGTCAAGATTCCTCGTGGAGTGGTCGAAGACGTTTTGATCAAGGTTGACAAATTCTATTTTCCCGTAGACTTCATTGTCTTAGACACTCAACCTGTACAAAACCCAGACTGTCACATTCCTGTCATCTTAGGACGTCCTTTCTTGGCTACGTCCAACGTGATCATTAATTATCGTAATGGAGTGTTGAAACTGTCTTTTGGTAACATGACGGTAGAATTGAATGTGTTCGATATTAGTCAACAACCTGTGAATCTTGATGATGATGATGTGCATGAAGTTAATATGATTGAAGGATTAATGCAAGGTTCGTTGACTAACATTCTATCCGTCGACCCCTTTCAAGCATGTATGGAGAACTTTAACTCAGATTCCTATGATGATGCATACTGTAGTGACGTCCTATCTCTGCTCGAATCTGTACCTCAAATGGACGTCACTAAAAGGAAATATGAAGTGGAACCACCCTTACTCTCTGATTCCAAGCTTATTCCATCCATTGTTGAGCCACCCAAGCTTGAATTGAAAACATTGCCTAGTACGTTGAAGTACGCATTCCTAGGTTCTTCTGATACTTTACCCGTCATTATTTCATCATGTTTAGACACGGAACAGGAAAGTAAGCTTTTAGAAGTACTTAAGGAACACAAAGAGGCCTTAGGATGGACCATCTCAGATCTCAAAGGAATTAGCCCCACCATTTGCATGCACCACATTAATCTCGAAGAGAATGCCAAACCATCTAGGGAAATGCAAAGGAGACTTAATCCTAACATGAGAGATGTAGTCAAAGGAGAAATCCTGAAACTACTTGATGCGGGTATCATATACCCAATACCTGATAGCAAATGGGTTAGTCCCATTCAAGTTGTGCCTAAGAAGTCAGGCATTACTGTAGTTCGAAACGACAAGAATGAATTAGTCCCTACTCGTACAACCACAGGATGGCGAGTATGCATCGACTACAGGAAGTTGAACACAGTAACAAGGAAGGATCACTTCCCGCTCCCTTTCATTGACCAAATGCTAGAACGTGTGTCTGGACACAGTCACTGCTGTTTTCTAGATGGCTTTTCCGGTTATAACCAAATTCACATTGCTCCGGAAGATCAGGAAGAAACTACATTCACGTGTCCATTTGGGACGTTTGCTTATAGACGTATGCCCTTCGGGTTGTGTAATGCACCTGCTACTTTTCAGCGTTGCATGATGAGCATTTTTTCTGACATGATAGATAGTTTTCTCGAGATCTTTATGGATGATTTCTCTATTTTTGGTTCCTCGTTTGACGAATGTTTGAAGCATCTTGCCCTCGTGATATCCAGATGTAAAGAAAAGAACCTTGTTCTAAATTGGGAAAAATGCCATTTTATGGTGAATTCAGGAATAGTTTTAGGACACATCATCTCAGAAAAAGGAATTGAAGTGGATAAAGCTAAAGTTGACCTCATTCAACATCTACCACAACCTCGCTCTGTGAAAGAGATCAGATCATTTCTAGGTCATGCTGGTTTTTACCGGCGATTCATCAAAGATTTCAGCAAAATCTCCAGACCTCTGTGCAGTCTTCTCTCCAAAGATGTTGCCTTCAATTTCGATGCTACTTGTGTGAAGGCATGGGAGGAATTAAAAACCCTTCTCACCACCGCTCCTATAGTCCGACCACCCGATTGGAAGCTTCCGTTCGAACTTATGTGTGATGCCTCTGATTATGCTGTTGGTGCTGTTTTAGGACAGCGAGTTGATAGACTACCATATGTGATATACTATGCTAGCAAAACCCTTAATGATGCCCAACTCAATTATTCAACTACCGAGAAGGAATTGCTTGCCGTCGTTTTCGCATTAGACAAGTTTAGATCTTATCTGATAGGGTCTAAGATCATCATATACACTGACCATGCGGCTTTGAAGTATCTTCTTTCCAAGAAGGATGCTAAAGCTCGCCTTATTCGATGGATACTCTTATTACAGGAATTCGATCTCGAAATCCGTGATAAGAAAGGTTGTGAGAATGTGGTTGCTGATCATTTGTCTAGATTAACTTTAGAGTCTATTGATGAATTTGAGCTGATTAGAGAATCATTCCCAGATGAACAGCTGATGTCTATCTCAGACCTTCCTTGGTTTGCTGATATTGTTAACTACCTCGCTACAGGTAGGATGCCCTCACGTTGGTCGAGACAAGACCGCTCTAAATTCCTGGCTGAAGTTAAACATTTCCTTTGGGATGACCCATATTTGTTTAAGTACTGCCCAGACCAAATCATTAGGAAATGTGTCCCCAACACCGAACAGAAAGATGTGATATCTTTCTGTCATGACCAAGCATGTGGAGGCCATTTCAGTGCCAAGAAAACCGCTGCAAAGATCTTGCAGTGTGGATTCTATTGGCCATCATTGTTCAAGGATTGCCATGATTATTGTGTTGCTTGTGAACGCTGTCAAAAACTGGGAAGCATTTCAAGGAGAAACATGATGCCATTGAATCCTATTCTGATTGTTGAGATTTTTGATGTTTGGGGGATAGACTTCATGGGTCCATTTCCCATGTCTGACAGCAAGTTGTACATCTTAGTCGCCGTTGACTACGTCTCCAAGTGGGTAGAAGCCATCGCAACCAGAACAAATGACCACAAGGTGGTACTTTCCTTTTTAAAGGAAAACATATTTTCACGTTTTGGTACCCCGAGAGCTATCATCAGTGACGGTGGCTCACATTTCTGCAATAGGCACTTCGAGTTTTTAGTACGCAAGTATGGAATAACTCACAAGGTTGCTACTCCGTACCACCCTCAGACCAGTGGACAAGTGGAAGTGTCTAATAGGGAAATCAAGCACATTCTAGAAAAGACGGTTAACCCGTCCAGGAAAGATTGGTCAATAAGATTGAATGATGCTTTGTGGGCCTATAGAACAGCGTATAAGACACCAACTGGCATGTCCCCCTATCGTTTAGTGTATGGAAAGCCGTGCCATCTTCCTGTGGAGTTAGAACATCGAGCTTATTGGGCAATCAAGCAACTGAACTTTTCTCTGGACGAAGCTGGAATTCAACGGAAACTTCAACTCAACGAGTTGGAAGAATTGAGAAATGAGGCTTATGACAGTGCCAGGTTATATAAGCAGAAGATGAAGATATTTCATGACAAGCGTATTCTACGCAAATCCTTCACTCCTGGTCAGAAAGTCTTGCTGTATGACTCCCGATTACATCTTTTTCCAGGAAAACTGCGTTCCAGATGGAAGGGTCCGTACCTAGTACGCACAGTTTTTCCTCATGGAGCTGTAGAGCTGGAGGATGTTTCCAACAAGAACGTTTTCAAAGTCAACGGGCAGAGATTAAAGCCATTCCTTGAGCCATTTCCACCCGACATTGAAACAAACAACTTGGAGGACCCGGTCTATGTGGACTAAACTGGTCCACTCTTTCTCTAAATAACCAAAAAGTTTTCATTCCCGACAAAACCAAATTTTTTTCCAAAAAGTCCAATCCCATTAAAAAAAACCAAATTTTCTTGTAGATAATATGTTAGTCGAATATTTTATTTCCTTGTGTATATATTTTGTGCTCATCCATTGTGACTCCTAAGATGATGGATTTTTGCCTTGAATAACGGAGTTTTAATCGAGCTTTCGCCGTACAATCGGGTATTCTCTCTCCTTTTACTCTACTCAGCATGTTCCTCTTCATATATTGTTTTATAATTCTTTCCATATTTTGAAACATTGAGGACAATGTTTAGTTTAGGTTTGGGGGTATAGAGTAGATACCACGATATTATGCCATAATTGAAAACAAAACTCCATCTTTTTGAAAAAATTAAAAAATCAAAATAAAAAATTAAAAAAATCATAAAAATGGAGCTCATTTACCTTGAAATGTTGACTCTTGTGCAAATATGTAATTATTAGGAGTCTTAGTCTAGATATTTAGGCACCCTGATTCTAGCACAATTCACATAGTGATAAGAAACTTGCACGCGCACGATCTACCAATACATGTATAGCCTCGATCTTCAAGGTGTTTGATAGGAAGTTACGATTGCCAATCACTTTAGAATACTGAACGAAACTTGACTAGCTTGTTCTTTGGTTGGTTGGGATAGAAGGTGGAGGTTACATTAAGAAAGACAACCATCGAATTTAACTGGGTGCATCAAAAAGGGCTACCTCTTGCAAAGTGTCATGTAATTTTTTGTTTCTTTTTGTTATGTATCAAAAGAGCTACCATATGTAAAAATCAATTTCAAGTTCTTCTTGCAAAAAAAAAAAAAAAAATCAGAAACATACAAAAAAATCAAGTATTTATCAATTCCATCCTCTCTTGTTCCAAAAATAAAAGAGAGTAGTCAATGTAAATAAGAGTCATGTAAAGAGTCATTTTGTTGTTTCATTGTAATAAGCAAGGAGGGTGTATGCCATTGATGTACAACGCGAGTAATTGTGAAATACCTCCAACTCATTCACAATTCTCGTAAAGTTCGGACAGCTAGCTAGATTTCGACCTTGGTTCTTAGCCTGAGAAACTATCTCTTGGTGATTAGTAGTCATAACATCCGATCTTTCTTTACACATGTGTAGATACACTTTACACTCTTATCACATGTCTTTATTTGTTATCAGTGCTAGGATTGTGCCTTAGATAGCTAGATTGACATCTCCATTTTGCTGTGAGCTTAAACTGACTTGCACATGTCACATTTGATGGAATCTGAGCTTATATTTTGACCTAGAACTTTGTAGGTACGTTCTAAGCAAACCTTCACGAGACTTCACTCGTCCACTAGGGACACTTAGTGGTTTAAAAGGCTTAGTGCATACGCTGAATGCATTCGAGAGACCAGCGACAGTGGTATAGGTAGGATTTCCTTAGTTTTGTTTTACTTGAGGACAAGTAAAATTCAGGTTTGGGGGTATTTGATGAGTGCTAAAAAGTGCATATTTCTATATATTTTTGTTGGCATTTAACTCATCTTTTGTGCAGTAATTCTACATTTTATCCCATATTCTGTATTTTCATTGTTTTCAAGAATAAATATTTTTCTTACTTAATTTTGCATTTTTAGGTAATAAATAAAGTTTGGATGAATAGCATAGCGGAAAAGAGCAGAAAAGTAGTGAAAAGCCGGGAGGAATTACACAAGGAAGCCGCGAAGAATGTTGTGCACAAGACCAAAAGGCTAGAAGTGGGCTTGAAGAAGAAGAATTGTCCTTAAAGAAGATATGGGCTTGGCATACCCAAGGCCCAAAACCCTTACCCAAACCCATTTTCTATATCCATACCCGCCTCCATTCTCAGCCGTTAGATCGGATCCATTTCATCATCCAATGGTCGCTTCTTCATCGTTCATCAAAATCTGAAGTCCCTGCAAAACACCATAGTACCTAAATTCCAAGCCTTCGGATTAGATCACATTTAGATCCTACGGTCGCTTCTTTGCCTGCGCATCAAACCTCGATACTTCCGCTTAACACTACAACACCTAACTCCATCTGGTGTCGTCAATTTTGTTGTATCTCATAATCCAACGGTCTCCACATACCTCTCCATCGTAGCCGTTCGATTCAATCTATATGGGATCATCCAACGCTCTTTACTTGCTGTTCATCAAAACTCGCTACACCCGCTTCATACCGTAGAACCCGATACCCTATACCCAAACAAACACTTCCTTTCTCCCAAAACAGTCGAGCTTCTTCCCCTTCTCCCAAAATCAGTTGCAGAACCACCACCACCTCCATGCCCTGTCTCTGCAAACTGTCACTACCTCGCCTTCTCCACCACCACCACCTCGACTAATGACACCACCACTTTTAATGAGGACCAATATGCATGCTACCATGATGATGATTATGATGATTATGATGATATGTTAGAAGAACATGAAAATATTGTGGAACCTGTTGGTTCAATAACATATGGCTTCTCGCCCTCGACCTTCATGAATGTTGTTTTTTCTAATACTCATTGTAATTCATATGATTTTGATATTGACATGGGATTCGTACAATTATTCTGTGAAGATGAGCATGACATAGGAATAGTTGAATCTTCTGTAGACACTAATATGCATGAAAATATATTTGATGTGTCTGATTCTCTACCTAGGTCACATTGTGATATTTCTCCTGATTTGCCGATGCATGAGAATAAATTTGTTGATGATGTTGATGACTCTGATTGTGATCTTGCCAATTTGTTTGATGATTGTGAGCATGTTATGACACTTGTAGAAGACTTAGGAGATGTTGATGTGATTAGTAATGATGTGCCTATCGTCCTACATAAGTCACAATCTGATGGCCTTCCACCCAACCTAGATTTGGTTTGTACCCATATTGTCAAACCGACTTTTCTGAGAGTCCCTAATCTAGGTTTGGAACTGTGTGCTTCCCAAGTCCTCTTGGACTATTTTGCTTCTAAGTATAATACATTTGAGGAACCACAGTTGGAATTAGCATGTTTGCCCGTCCCTAGCGCAGTTCACTTTGAGTTAGACCTTGTGCATGATGAACCCCCGAAACTGCGCGATTTTGTTTTCAAAATTATATCTTCTGTAAAATCCAGGTTTGGGGGTAGCTCATTTTGTTTCACAGCTTCACTTGCATGCCTATCATATTATTATTGTGTGAAGCTGTTGAAACCTTTACACTTTGTCTTTTGGGTTGATCCTCAACTCTTTAGATTGTTAGTGTATGGTGAATTTTTTTGTATATAATCCAGTAGATAAAATTTCTTAAAAACCCTTTTGTTCCTTTTGTATATATTTTGCTAATCCAATA
Organism: Papaver somniferum; assembly: GCF_003573695.1. Classification (NCBI taxonomy): domain Eukaryota; kingdom Viridiplantae; phylum Streptophyta; class Magnoliopsida; order Ranunculales; family Papaveraceae; genus Papaver; species Papaver somniferum. The sequence continues at coordinate 208,033,943 of NC_039359.1, forward strand.
TGATCTCGGCTGAAATATGTTGGATTTTTGCCTTGAATAACGGAGTTTTAATTCTGCTTTCGCCGTACAATCGGGTATTCTCTCTCCTTTTACTCTACTCAGCATGTTCCTCTTCATATATTGTTTTATAATTCTTTCCATATTTTGAAACATTGAGGACAATGTTTAGTTTAGGTTTGGGGGTATAGAGTAGATACCACGATAATATGCCATAATTGAAAACAAAACTCCATCTTTTTGAAAAAAAAATTGAAAAATCAAAATAAAAAATTAAAAAATTAAAAAAATCATAAAAATGGAGCTCATTTACCTTGAAATGTTGACTCTTGTGCAAATATGTAATTATTAGGAGTCTTAGTCTAGATATTTAGGCACCCTGATTCTAGCACAATTCACATAGTGATAAGAAATTTGCACGCGCACGATCTACCAATACATGTATGGCCTCGATCTTCAAAGTGTTTGATAGGAAGTTACGATTGCCAATCACTTTAGAATACTGAACGAAACTTGACTAGCTTGTTCTTTGGTTGGTTGGGATAGAAGGTGGAGGTTACATTAAGAAAGACAACCATCGAATTTAACTGGGTGCATCAAAAAGGGCTACCTCTTGCAAAGTGTCATGTAATCTTTTGTTTCCTTTTGTATATGTATCAAAAGTGTTTCCTTGTTCAAAAAAAAAAAAAAAAAAAAAAAAAAAAAAAAAAAAAAAAAAAAAAAAAAAAAAAAAAAAAAAAAAAAAAAAAAAAAAAAAAAAAAAAAAAAAAAAAAAAAAAAAAAAAAAAAAAAAAAAAAAAAAAATCAAGTATTTATCAATTCCATCATCTCTTGTTCCAAAAATAAAAAGAGAATAGTCAATGTAAATAAGAGTCATGTAAATAGTCATTTTGTTGTTTCATTGTAATAAGCAAGGAGGGTGTATGCCATTGATGTACAACGCGAGTAATTGTGAAATACCTCCAACTCATTCACAATTCTCGTAAAGTCTGGACAGCTAGCTAGATTTCGACCTTGGTTCTTAGCCTGAGAAACTATCTCTTGGTGATTAGTAGTCATAACATCCGATCTTTCTTTACACATGTGTAGATACACTTTACACTCTTATCACATGTCTTTATTTGTTATCAGTGCTAGGATTGTGCCTTAGATAGCTAGATTGACATCTCCATTTTGCTGTGAGCTTAAACTGTCTTGCACATGTCACATTTGATGGAATCTGAGCTTATATTTTGACCTAGAACTTTGTAGGTACGTTCTAAGCAAACCTTCACGAGACTTCACTCGTCCACTAGGGACACTTAGTGGTTTAAAAGGCTTAGTGCATATGCTAAATGCATTCGAGAGACCAGCGACAGTGGTATAGGTAGGATTTCCTTAGTTTTTTTTTACTTGAGGACAAGTAAAATTCAGGTTTGGGGGTATTTGATGAGTGCCAAATATTGTATAATTTTATCCCTTTTTGTTGGCATTTAACTCATCTTTTGCGCAGTAATTCTACATTTTATCCCATATTCTGTATTTTCATTGTTTTCAAGAATAAATATTTTTCTTACTTAATTTTGCATTTTTAGGTAATAAATAAAGTTTGGATGAATTGCGGAGCGAAAAGAGAAGAAAAGTAGTGAAAAGCCGGGAGGAATTACACAAGGAAGCCGCGAAGAATGTCGTGCACAAGACCAAAAGGCTAGAAGTGGGCTTGAAGAGGAAGAATTGTTCTTAAAGAAGATATGGGCTTGGCATACCCAAGGCCCAAAACCCTTACCCAAACCCATTTTCTATATCCAAGCCCGTCTCGGATTTCAGCCGTCAGATCGAAGCATTTCAGCATCCTACGGTCGCTCCATCATCGCACATCAAACTCCGAAGCCCCCGCTTTACATCACAACGCCCATCTCCATCTTGGGTCGTCCGTTTTGCTACATCCCTTCATCCGACGGTCGCTCCACGCTTACCTCCGTAAATCCGTTGGATCCACCTACCATCTTCCCATCCATCGCTCCTTGTCGCAGATCATCAAACCTCGCTGAACCCGCCTAACACCCAAGTATCGAACACCCTATACCCAACCAAACGCACCTTTCTTCCCAAAACCATCGACTCCATCTTCTCCATTCCTCTACAGACGCCATACCACCACCATCACCGCCACCTGCTCTCCCAACTGCTCCGCCATCACCACCATAATCACCACAACGTCAAACAATGATAACCCATCATTGTTCCCCTCTCCCTAGTCCCTCTACTTTACTTATTTCACACATTTTCAACCGAAACCCTAAAGTGTGAAATAGGTAAATTAGGTCGATCTAGAGGCAAATTGACGGTATGGGAAGAACAAGAGAAGCATCAGGAGAAGGATTGGAGGCATGGGTCGACATCTACCAGTGCCAACAGTGATTAGGTAAATTTTAATAATTTTTATAAGAACCCTAATTTTTCTGATTTGGGAACTTTTTGGGGGAAATCAATTGTACGTCTAATTGAAGCATGGGTTGGTTGATTGGGTTGTTATCAGTGTGTTAGGTGAGTGAATTTTGGATTTTTGGGTACACCCTAACTTCACTGATTTTTGGGGATTTTTTCTTATATGTATAAATAGGAGATGTGTGAGGAGGGGTAGAGGGGGATGATCTCTGGACTAGCCAGTAGAGAATTGAAACAAATTTTATGCAATTCCAATTTCTGTTCTTCTTTTGCAGTTAACAGTTGAATGTTATGTGTATGTTGTGTTTGAATTATTTTGTATAATGAATGCTTGTGTTTGTAACATGTTTAGCATGAGCTAAGTAGCACTAAGCTAAGGCTCAGTTGAAGCCTTGTGCACTGTCAATTGACAAGTTGCTAGGATAGTTATCCTGATGTGTGTTTTGATTGAGCACTGGGAAGAGGTTAATGCTCATAGTGCCTGTGATTGATTGTTCTGTCAAAAGACAGTCAATGCTAGGGGCAACCTAGTGAGCAAATTAGTCTTCCTCCCATTCTAGATGTATGCATAGGATTTTTAACTCAACCTAGAAACATGTTGTTTGATTAGGACACAAGGTGGATCCTAAGCCTTGGCTTAACCACAAATCCTTTTACAATCACTTAATTTCAGTTCTATTTTGTTCCCTGCTAAATTTACTGTTTTTCTTGTTTAATTTCCTTGCAATTTGTAGCTGTTGTGCACTGAAATCAGTGCACAAACTTCCCCCTGCCCTTGGCTTACAGTCTTGGTTCCTTGCTGTTTTTATTACATGTCATTTGCTTGCTTGGTTAACTGTTTTCCCATCTTTCCCATCTGCCATATTGTTTGCTTCCTTCATTGACAGCTTAGGTTAAACTTTTAAGCACTCCTACTCCCTGTGGACTGATCCCTTTCTTATCCCTATATTATAAAGCTTGACCTTGTATACTTGCAAGTTTTGTGTGTCTTTGCTTGTCACACCAGTTACATAAGAAAATCATACTAGATGGGGTGTTATATTTCTGCCAAAATTAAATTATTATCAAATAGAATCTGTGACTACATGTTTATAGGAATAAAGAAAATAAAAGAAATATAAAAGGTTCAGAAAATTTGTTTATTGGAATAAAGAAAGTAAAAGAGATACAAAAGTTTTAGAAAATTAAAAAAGAAAGTATATGTTAATTATATTTTTTTTAAGGAGTAGTGAAGATAAAATAATAGATCTCTTCCGATTTTAAATTGATTCACTTTCAAAATAATTTTAAATTGAGTATATATTTAGAGTTTATTAGAAAAAGAAAATTATAAACAGAGGGTGGATATTATTATGGGACTGAGAAAAGTATTCATGAGAAAATAGTAGCACAGAGAGAATAATTTTTTTTACCATATTTTCACGATTTTCAAACTATAAAAATGGCACTCGAGATCAGTGATATTTTATATATATGGAAATTTGCAACATTATATTCTTCACATGCCTCACTTAATTCCTCATTTACCTCATAAGTATATTTATTTTGGGTTTGGGTACAACAAAAGTCATTACTAAAATATATTTGAGGCCTGAAAAACACCCTAGTTTAGCTTAAAAATGCAATCATTTGATAGGGAGACCAACTTAAGCTATTAGGGGTAGGTGCTTTCACCTGACCAAAGGAAATTTTGAATGGTTGTTTTACTGTACGACTTAGTTCCAACATAATTCTCTGATATAACGGGCTTTTTTAAGAACTTGAATATTTCCCAACTGTTCTGGTCCATTTAGCATTATTGCCTCGGTAAACATAATACCTAAAACTCATGTTGACTGACCAGTTTTCGGTTTGTCTTTTGGATTACATCTATCATGGGGTAGAGGCCCAGGGAAAGAGGAAACTCAGCTTGCACTAGATTCTCATGGTCCAGAACACAGAAGGTTTAGTTAAAAGTGTTCGAAGGAACGAAACCTTCTATCCAAATGATTCGTAATGCTAAATCTCACGTTCCCAGAACTTTTACTCCGAGCACACGTAATGAGGCCGTAGACAGTCAAGTGAAATCCAAGAGATAATTTGACCTCTGGACAACATCATTGTAGCAAAAGTCGTAATGCCACCAGAGGCATCATTAACGCGAGGCATGGGGGGGGGGTCATAAGCGTCCACACCATAAAATAGATTTTCGACGACATTCAATTTTCCTAAAACATATTACATTGAATTGACTCCTTAAAATCTCGACACTTGAGTGCGGATGGGATATTATGCTTTCGAGCAAGCCACTATGGTGAAATCGGTAGACACCCTGCTATTAGGAAGTAGTGCTGGAGCATCTAGGTTTCTACTTCAGGAACAAGCATAAAGAAGTTGATTACTCTTAGTAAATGGTCGAGAAACGTTTCTTATTTAAAACATTAAAAATATCTTTATTGACATAAATAGATAAAAAAAATAGATGGAAATAAAATGCGTCTAATAGAATTTGAACCTATACCAAAACTCGGAGGAGAGATCGAGCTTCAAGAAATAGTAATGGTCATATCAATACAAAAACCTATAACTCCCCATGATTTTTAATGCGCTTATATTCATCATTATAGGAATTGGGTTCAAGCTTTCCCCGGACCATTCTCATCAATGGACTCCTGACATATACGAAATTGTGTGGTTCATTCGATAATTTCCTACCTCTATATCCATCTATGAGATGTTTGTATTTTTCAAAACTCCATGAACATGCAGAAGAGAAAGACTATCCCCACTAGGACCATGACATAACTTTTTTTTTTTTTTTTTGTACACACATAAACAAAGCATTCAAAATGTTGCTCACCTTTTATGTTTATAACCATCCCATACATTCTTCATGTATTCCATTTCAGTAAATTTATTCCATTACAATAGAAAAATCATGGATATGGAACTATACTTGTAGAATTATTGGGATCAACGATTGGACCATGCACAAAAGAATTTTTTTTTTCTCGGATAAAGGAGCATATGGCTCGATTATATGGATTACTTGAGAATGATTCTGATCTAGTTCATGTCCTATTAGAAGTAGAAGGCGCTCTAGTGGGTGGAATTAGTAATAAATATCCATTACTACATTTGACTTGTTTCACATCCACCACAAGGGTAGGAACCCTAGTCACTTGCCTCTGGCCCTCGGCAGATACCAAAAAACCCCAAATTTGTTGGGTGGAATTAGTAAGAAATTGGGTCTTTAACTTCACTCTCCCAACAACCGAACCAATATTCCCAAATCTATGAAACCCTAAGATTTACTGCTGCTACTACATTTCTTCTTCGCTTGCTCTGAAAATCACCCTCTTCCCTCTTAGTCTTCGTTTAATGGGGAATTTCAAGGATCTCCCAGCAGACATTGCACTAGACATTATAACACGTCTACCGGCTGAATCGATTCTAGACTGCAAATTAGTGTGCAGAAAATGGAGAAATCTTGTTTCATATCATCCATCGATCTCTAAATTGCATCTAACTCATATTCTTAACCACTCCAATGAATCTGAAGGTAAGTTAAGTTTTCTTGTTATGGATAGGAATAAAAAATTTCATTATTTTGAATATAATGAGAGTAGTCATGATGAGAAACCACCTACTCACAGTATCAGAAGATTCGATTTAACCCCTCCATTTACATCTTTTCCTGTTTACTATGAGGTTCTAGGCTCGTTTAATGGTTTAGTATGTCTATATGGACACCAAGATTGTACTGCTTGTATTTTTAACCCTGTCACTAAAAAATATGTGACGCTTCCAAGCATTATGAGAAATTGTAATGATGATGCTCCCAAGATTATCCATTGTTCAAGCGGATTTGGTTACCTCCCTTCGACCAATGATTATAAATTTGTTGAAATGTATAAATTAAGGATAGACCTGGAGATTTTTGAGGTCGATGTGTATACTCTTGGCAGTGGCAATGGGTGGAGTACAGTTGGGAGGTTTGACACTAAATTTGCCAAAGTTTATAACGGAGTTGGTGAATTTGTGAATGGAGCCCTGCATTGGAGAAGAACTGAAAGAAGCGGAGTTGTGGATTTTGATATGACTGAGGAGAAGTTTCATGAACATATTTCATCACCTCCTTTTCTAGAAAATATTTGGTATGATTGTACTATTGGGGAGTTGGATGGTGTTTTATATTATTCTATCAGATATCATTATAGTGAAATCTCTGACATATGGCTGCTGAAAGAGAAGAACGATCAACGTGACATGAAACAGCAGGCGAAGCACGAGCTGTTGGGTTGGAGTAAAGAGTATAGTCTTCCTGATAGTAAAAAACCATTGGCCTTAACCAAGAGTGGTGGTGTTTTATGTTTCAATCATAGCTCTCTCGGTATTTACGACGCAATAGCTTCAACCTCGAAAGAGCTTCGGGAATTTAGTGGAATTTCTCAAATATTCCCTCACAAGAACACCTTAATATCATTGAAAGAATTAGGAGAAGAATATATAAAAGTAATGGCTACACTACTACTACTAGTACTAGTTGAGATTCAAGATTCATAAATCTATCATTTGCTGACAAGCTGTGATCCCTGGATATACTTATTAACTGGTAATCTTCACTAAGCCTTTAAAGTAATATTCATGTCATTGTATATGTTTATATGGGTTTTAAATTGAGATTGCATAAACGCTTTTTCCATTATCTTAATGAGTATTACATGAAGCTTACTAGTCTGTTTTTGTGTCACCAGTCTCAATTTTATGGCAGTTTTTTGTTTATTATTTAATTTGTTGCCTACTTGATCTAGTTGCAATTGAAGGATGTGGTACATATGTTAGTAACTTGTTTTGGTCTTATTCATTGGAATCTAGTAAGTACATATATGGAAGCAAGATTGTGTAAAGTGATACCTTCTCCTGTAGCACGAGGGATTCTAATTTGTTCTTTCTTCTTAGCATAATCGACTCTAAGCCGATTTACATATGAATCGGTTCGGTAATAACCCTAACTCGGCTAAAAAAAATCAAACCATAATCATAAACCCCCAATAGTACGGGTAAGATTCCATGAGAATATTCTCATAAACCCTAAACACGCACGAATTCGTCAAGTTCGAGAACTTGTTACGAGATCGAAAACTGGCCATGAGATAACTACTACGAGACTGCAACTTCCCGAGAATGATGGATCTTTAGCAGTTTACGGGTAAGATTCCATGAGAATATTCTCATAAACCCTAAACACGCACGAATTCGTCAAGTTCGAGAAGTGAACTTGTTCCGAGATCGAAAACTGGCCATGAGATAACTAGTACGAGACTGCAACTTCGCATGAACGATGGATCTTTAGCAGTTTATGGGTCTGATTCCATGAGAATATTCTCATAAACCATAAACACGCACGAATTCGTCAACTTCGAGAAATGAACTTGTTCCGAGATCGAAAACTGGCCATGAGATAACTACTATGAGACTGCAACTTTTTGCATGAACGATTGATATTTTGCAGTTTACGGGTAAGATTCCATGAGAATATTCTCATAAACCCTAAACACGCACGAATTTGTCAAGTTCGAGAAGTGAACTTGTTCCGAGATCGAAAACTGGCCATGAGATAACTACTACGAGACTGCAACTTCGCATGAACGATGGATCCTTAGAAGTTTAAGGATAAGAATCCATGAGAATGTAATCATAAACCCCAAACACGCACGAATTCGTCAAGTTCGAGAAGTGAACTTGTTCCGAGATCGAAAACTGGCCATAAGATAACTACTATGAGACTGCAACTTCGCATGAACGATTGATATTTAGCAGTTTACGGGTAAGATTCCATGAGAATATTCTCATAAACCCTAAACACGCACGAATTCGTCAAGTTCGAGAAGTGAACTTGTTCCGAGATCGAAAACTGGTAATGAGATAACTACTATGAGACTGCAGCTTAGCATGAACGATGCATCTTTAGCAGTTTACGGGTAAGATTCCATGAGAATATTCTCATAAACCCTAAACACGCACGAATTCGTCAAGTTCGTGAAGTGAACTTGTTCCGAGATCGAAAAATGGCCATGAGATAACTACTACGAGACTCGAACTTCCCGAGAACGCTGGATCTTTAGCTGTTTACGGGTAAGATTCCATGAGAATATTCTCATAAACCCTAAACATGCACGAATTCGTCAAGTTCGAGAAGTGAACTTGTTCCGAGATCAAAAACTGGCCATGAGATAACTACTACGAGACTCGAACTTCGCATGAACGAGGGATCTTTAGCAGTTTAGGGTAAGATTCCATGAGAATATTCTCATAAACCTTAAACACGCACGACTTCGTCAAGTTCGAGAACTTGTTACGTGATCGAAAACTGGCTATGAGATAACTACTACGAGACTGCAACTTCCCGAGAATAATGGATCTTTAGTAGTTTACGGGTAAGATTCGATGAGAATATTCTCATAAACCCTAAACACGCACGAATTCGTCATGTTCGAGAAGTGAACTTGTTCCGAGATCGAAAACTGGCCATGAGATAAGTATTACGAGACTCGAACTTCGCATGGACGAGGGATCTTTAGCAGTTTACGGGTAAGATTCCATGAGAATATTCTCATAAACCCTAAACACACACGAATTCGTCAAGTTCGAGAACTTGTTACGAGATAGAAAACTGGCTATGAGATAACTACTACGAGACTGCAACATCCCGAGAATAATGGATCTTTAGCAGTTTACGGGTAAGATTCCATGAGAATATTCTCATAAACACTAAACACTCACGAATTCGCTATGTTCGTGAAGTGAACTTATTCCGAGATCGTAAACTGGCCATGAGATAAGTACTACGAGACTCGAACTTCGCATGGACGAGGGATCTTTAGCAGTTTCCGGGTAAGATTTCATGAGAATCTTCTCATAAACCCTAATCACGCACGAATTCGTCAAGTTCGAGAAGAGAACTTGTTCCGAGATCGAAAACTGGCCATGAGATAACTACTACGAGACTCGAAGTTCCTGAGAACGATGGATATTTAGCAGTTTACGGGTAGGATTCCATGAGAATATTCTCATAAACCCTAAACACGCACGAAATCGTCATGTTCGAGAAGTGAACTTGTTCCGAGATCGAAAACTGGCCATGAGATAACTACTGCGAGACTCGAACTTCCTGAGAACGATGTATCTTTAGCAGTTACCGGGTAAGATTCCATGAGAATATTCTCATAAACCCTAAACACGCACGAATTCGTCAAGTTCGAGAAGAGAACTTGTTCCGAGATCGAAAACTAGCCGTGAAATAACTACTACGAGACTCGAACTTCGCATGAACGAGGGATCTTTAGCAGTTTACGGGTAAGATTCCATGAGAATATTCTCATAAACCCTAAACACGCACAAATTCGTCAAGTTCGAGAATTTGTTACGAGATCGAAAACTGGCCATGAGATAACTACTACGAGACTGCAACTTCCCGAGAATGATGGATCTTTAGCAGTTTACGGGTAAGATTCCATGAGAATATTCTCATAAACCCTAAACACGCACGAATTCTTCAAGTTCGAGAAGTGAACTTGTTCCGAGATCGAAAACTGGCCATGAGATAACTACTACGAGACTCGAACTTCGCATGGACGAGGGATCTTTAGCAGTTTACGGGTAAGATTCCATGAGAATATTCTCATAAACCCTAAAAACGCACGAATTCGTCAAGTTCGAGAACTTTTTACGAGATCAAAAACTGGCCATGAGATAACTACTACGAGACTGCAACTTCCCGAGAATGATGGATCTTTAGCAGTTTACGGGTAAGATTCCATGAGAATATTCTCATAAACCCTAAACACGAACGAATTCGTCAAGTTCGAGAAGTGAACTTGTTCCAAGATCGAAAACTGGCCATGAGATAACTACTACGAGACTGCAACTTCGCATGAACGATGGATCTTTAGCAGTTTACGGGTAAGATTCCATGAGAATGTAATCATAAACCCTAAACACGCATGAATTCTTCAAGTTCGAGAAGTGAACTTGTCCCGAGATCGGAAACTGGCCATGAGATAACTACTATGAGACTGCAACTTCGCATGAACGATGGATCTTTAGCAGTTTACGGGTAAGATTCCATGAGAATATTCTCATAAACCCTAAACATGCACAAATTCGTCAAGTTCGACAAGTGAATTTGTTCCGAGATCGAAAACTGGCCATGAGATAACTACTACGAGACTCGAACTTCCCGAGAACGATAGATCTTTAGCAGTTTACGGGTAAGATTCCGTGAGAATATTTTCATAAACCCTAAACACGCACAAATTCGTCAAGTTCGAGAAGTGAACTTGTTCCGAGATCGAAAAATGGCCATGAGATAACTACTATGAGACTCGAACTTCCCGAGAACGATGGATCTTTAGCAGTTTACGGGTAAGATTCCATGAGAATATTCTCATAAACTCTAAACACGCACGAATTCGTCAAGTTCGAGAAGTGAACTTGTTCCGAGATCGAAAACTGGCCATGAGATAACTACTACAAGACTCGAACTTCCCGAGAATGAGGGATCTTTAGCAGTTTATGGGTAAGATTCCGTGAGAATATTCTCAAAAACCCTAAACACGCACGAATTCGTCAAGTTCGAGAAGTGAACTTGTTCCGAGATCGAAAACTGGCCATGAGATAACTACTACGAGACTCGAACTTCCCGAGAACGATATATATTTAGCAGTTTCCGGGTAAGATTTCATGAGACTCTTCTCATAAACCCTAAACACGCACGAATTTGTCAAGTTCGAGAAGAAAACTTTTTCCGAGATCGAAAACTGGCCATGAGATAACTACTACAAGACTCGAAGTTCCCGAGAACGGTGGAACTTTAGCAGTTTACGGGTAAGATTCCATGAGAATATTCTCATAAACCCTAAACACGCACGAATTCGTCAAATTTGAGAAGTGAACTTGTTCCGAGATCGAAAACTGGCCATGAGATAAGTACTACGAGACTCGAACTTCGCATGGACGAGGGATCTTTAGCAGTTTCCGGTAAGATTTCATGAGAATATTCTCATAAACCCTAATCACGCACGAATTCGTCAAGTTCGAGAAGAGAACTTGTTCCGAGATCGAAAATGGCCATGAGATAACTACTACGAGACTCGAAGTTCCTGAGAACGATGGATCTTTAGCAGTTTACGGGTAGGATTCCATGAGAATATTCTCATAAACCCTAAACACGCACAAATTCGTCAAGTTCGAGAATTTGTTACGAGATCGAAAACTGGCCATGAGATAACTACTACGAGACTGCAACTTCCCGAGAATGATGGATCTTTAGCAGTTTACGGGTAAGATTCCATGAGAATATTCTCATAAACCCTAAAAACGCACGAATTTTTCAAGTTCGAGAAGTGAACTTGTTCCGAGATCGAAAACTGGCCATGAGATAACTACTACGAGACTCGAACTTCGCATGGACGAGGGATCTTTAGCAGTTTACGGGTAAGATTCCATGAGAATATTCTCATAAACCCTAAAAACGAACGAATTCGTCAAGTTCGAGAACTTTTTACGAGATCAAAAACTGGCCATGAGATAACTACTACGAGACTGCAACTTCCCGAGAATGATGGATCTTTAGCAGTTTACGGGTAAGATTCCATGAGAATATTCTCATAAAGCCTAAACACGAACGAATTCGTCAAGTTCGAGAAGTGAACTTGTTACAAGATCGAAAACTGGCCATGAGATAACTACTACGAGACAGCAACTTCGCATGAACGATGGATCTTTAGCAGTTTACGGGTAAGATTCCATGAGAATGTAATCATAAACCCTAAACACGCACAAATTCTTCAAGTTCGAGAAGTGAACTTGTCCCGGGATCGGAAACTGGCCATGAGATAACTACTATGAGACTGAAACTTCGCATGAACGATGGATCTTTAGCAGTTTACGGGTAAGATTCCATGAGAATATTCTCATAAACCCTAAACACGCTCGAATTCGTCAAGTTCGAGAAGTGAATTTTTTCCGAGATCGAAAACTGGCCATGAGTTAACTACTACGAGACTCGAACTTCCCGAGAACGATGGATCTTTAGCAGTTTACGGGTAAGATTCCATGAGAATATTCTCATAAACCCTAAACACGCACGAATTCGTCAAGTTCGAGAAGTGAACTTGTTCCGAGATCGAAAACTGGCCATGAGATAACTACTACGAGACTCGAACTTCCCGAGAACGATATATCTTTAGCAGTTTCCGGGTAAGATTTCATGAGAATCTTCTCATAAACCCTAAACACGCACGAATTTGTCAAGTTCGAGAAGAGAACTTGTTCCGAGATCGAAAACTGGCCATGAGATAACTACTACGAGACTCGAAGTTCCCGAGAACGATGGAACTTTAGTAGTTTACGGGTAAGATTCCATGAGAATATTCTCATAAACCCTAAACACGCACGAATTCGTCAAATTTGAGAAGTGAACTTGTTCCGAGATCGAAAATTGGCCATGAGATAACTACTACAAGACTCGAACTTCCCGAGAACGAGGGATTTTTAGCTGTTTACGGGTAAGATTCCGTGAGAATATTCTCATAAACCCTAAACACGCACGAATTCGTCAAGTTCGAGAAGTGAACCTGTTCCGAGATCGAAAACTGGCAATGAGATAACTACTATGAGACTGCAGCTTAGCATGAACGATGGATCTTTAGCAGTTTACGGGTAAGATTCCATGAGAATATTCTCATAAACCCTAAACACGCACGAATTCGTCAAGTTCGAGAAGTGAACTTGTTCCGAGATCGAAAACTGGCCATGAGATAACTACTACGAGACTCGAACTTCCGGAGAACGATGGATCTTTAGCAGTTTACGGGTAAGATTCCATGAGAATATTCTCATAAACCCTAAACATGCAGAAATTCGTCAAGTTCGAGAAGTGAACTTGTACCGAGATCGAAAACTGGCCATGAGATAACTACTACGAGACTCGAACTTCCCGAGAACGATGGATCTTTAGAAGTTTCCGGGTAAGATTCCATGAGAATATTCTCACAAACCCTAAACACGCACGAATTCGTCAATTTCGAGAATAGAACTTGTTCTGAGATCGAAAACTGGCCATGAGATAACTATTACGAGACTCGAAGTTCCCGAGAACGATGGATCTTTAGCAGTTTACGGGTAAGATACCATGAGAATATTCTCATAAACCCTCAACACGCACGAATTTGTCAAGTTCGAGAAGTGAACTTGTTCCGAGATCGAAATCTGGCCATTAGATAACTACTACGAGACTCGAACTTCGCATGAACGAGGGATCTTTAGCAGTTTACGGGTAAGATTCCGTGAGAATATTCTCATAAACCCTGGACACGCACGAATTCGTCAAGTTCGAGAACTTGTTACGAGATCGAAAATTGGCCATGAGATAACTACTACGAGACTGCAACTTCCCGAGAATGATGGATCTTTAGCAGTTTACGGGTAAGATTCCATGAGAATATTCTCATAAACCCTAAACACGCACGAATTTGTCAAGTTCGAGAAGTGAACTTGTTCCGAGATCGAAAACTGACCATGAGATAACTACTACGAGACTGCAACTTCCCGAGAACGATGGATCTTTAGCAGTTTACGGGTAAGATTCCATGAAAATGTAATCACAAACCCTAAACACGCACGAATTCGTCAAGTTCGAGAAGTGAACTTGTTCCGAGATCGAAAACTGGCCATGAGATAACTACTATGAGACTGCAACTTCGCATGAACGATGCATCTTTAGCAGTTTACGGGTAAGATTCCATGAGAATATTCTCATAAACCCTAAACACGCACGAATTCGTCAAATTTGAGAAGTGAACTTGTTCCGAGATCGAAAATTGGCCATGAGATAACTACTACAAGACTCGAACTTCCCGAGAACGAGGGATTTTTAGCTGTTTACGGGTAAGATTCCGTGAGAATATTCTCATAAACCCTAAACACGCACGAATTCGTCAAGTTCGAGAAGTGAACCTGTTCCGAGATCGAAAACTGGCAATGAGATAACTACTATGAGACTGCAGCTTAGCATGAACGATGGATCTTTAGCAGTTTACGGGTAAGATTCCATGAGAATATTCTGATAAACCCTAAACACGCACGAATTCGTCAAGTTCGAGAAGTGAACTTGTACCGAGATCGAAAACTGGCCATGAGATAACTACTACGAGACTCGAACTTCCCGAGAACGATGGATCTTTAGAAGTTTCCGGGTAAGATTCCATGAGAATATTCTCACAAACCCTAAACACGCACGAATTCGTCAATTTCGAGAATAGAACTTGTTCTGAGATCGAAAACTGGCCATGAGATAACTATTACGAGACTCGAAGTTCCCGAGAACGATGGATCTTTAGCAGTTTACGGGTAAGACACCATGAGAATATTCTCATAAACCCTCAACACGCACGAATTTGTCAAGTTCGAGAAGTGAACTTGTTCCGAGATCGAAATCTGGCCATTAGATAACTACTACGAGACTCGAACTTCGCATGAACGAGGGATCTTTAGCAGTTTACGGGTAAGATTCCGTGAGAATATTCTCATAAACCCTGAACACGCACGAATTCGTCAAGTTCGAGAACTTGTTACGAGATCGAAAATTGGCCATGAGATAACTACTACGAGACTGCAACTTCCCTAGAATGATGGATCTTTAGCAGTTTACGGGTAAGATTCCATGAGAATATTCTCATAAACCCTAAACACGCACGAATTTGTCAAGTTCGAGAAGTGAACTTGTTCCGAGATCGAAAACTGACCATGAGATAACTACTACGAGACTGCAACTTCCCGAGAACGATGGATCTTTAGCAGTTTACGGGTAAGATTCCATGAAAATATTCTCACAAACCCTAATCACGCACGAATTCGTCAATTTCGAGAATAGAACTTGTTCTGAGATCGAAAACTGGCCATGAGATAACTATTACGAGACTCGAAGTTCCCGAGAACGATGGATCTTTAGCAGTTTACGGGTAAGATACCATGAGAATATTCTCATAAACCCTCAACACGCACGAATTTGTCAAGTTCGAGAAGTGAACTTGTTCCGAGATCGAAATCTGGCCATTAGATAACTACTACGAGACTCGAACTTCGCATGAACGAGGGATCTTTAGCAGTTTACGGGTAAGATTCCGTGAGAATATTCTCATAAACCCTGGACACGCACGAATTCGTCAAGTTCGAGAACTTGTTACGAGATCGAAAATTGGCCATGAGATAACTACTACGAGACTGCAACTTCCCGAGAATGATGGATCTTTAGCAGTGTACGGGTAAGATTCTATGAGAATATTCTCATAAACCCTAAACACGCACGAATTCGTCAAGTTCGAGAAGTGAACTTGTTCCGAGATCGAAAACATGCAATGAGATAACTACTATGAGACTGCAGCTTAGCATGAACGATGGATCTTTAGCAGTTTACGGGTAAGATTCCATGAGAATATTCTCACAAACCCTAAACACGCACGAATTCGTCAATTTCGAGAATAGAACTTGTTCTGAGATCGAAAACTGGCCATGTGATAACTATTACGAGACTCGAAGTTCCCGAGAACGATGGATCTTTAGCAGTTTACGGGTAAGATACCATGAGAATATTCTCATAAACCCTCAACACGCACGAATTTGTCAAGTTCGAGAAGTGAACTTGTTCCGAGATCGAAATCTGGCCATTAGATAACTACTACGAGACTCGAACTTCGCATGAACGAGGGATCTTTAGCAGTTTACGGGTAAGATTCCGTGAGAATATTCTCATAAACCCTGGACACGCACGAATTCGTCAAGTTCGAGAACTTGTTACGAGATCGAAAATTGGCCATGAGATAACTACTACGAGACTGCAACTTCCCGAGAATGATGGATCTTTAGCAGTTTACGGGTAAGATTCCATGAGAATATTCTCATAAACCCTAAACACGAACGAATTTGTCAACTTCGAGAAATGAACTTGTTCCGAGATCGAAAACTGGCCATGAGATAACTACTATGAGACTGCAACTTTGCATGAACGATTGATATTTAGCAGTTTACGGGTAAGATTCCATGAGAATATTCTCATAAACCCTAAACACGCACGAATTCGTCAAGTTCGAGAAGTGAACTTGTTCCGAGATTGAAAACTGGCCATGAGATAACTACTATGAGACTGCAACTTCGCATGAACGATGCATCTTTAGCAGTTTACGGGTAAGATTCCATGAGAATATTCTCATAAACCCTAAACACGCACGACTTCGTCAAGTTCGAGAAGTGAACTTGTTCCGAGATCGAAAACTGGCCATGAGATAACTACTACGAGACTCGAACTTCCCGAGAACGATGGATCTTTAGCAGTTTACGAGCAAGATTCCATGAGAATATTCTCATAAACCATAAACACGCACGAATTCGTCAAGTTCGAGAAGTGAACTTGTTTCGAGATCGAAAACTGGCCATGAGATAACTACTGCGAGACTCGAACTTCCCGAGAACGATGGATCTTTAGCAGTTTACGGGTAAGATTCCATGAGAATATTCTCATAAACCCTAAACATGTACGAATTCGTCAAGTTCAGGAAGTGAACTTGTTCCAAGATCGAAAATTGGCCATGAGATAACTACTACAAGACTCGAACTTCCCGAGAACGAGGGATCTTTAGCAGTTTACGGGTAAGATTCCGTGAGAATATTCTCATAAAACCTAAACACGCACGAATTCGTCAAGTTCGAGAAGTTAACCTGTTCCGAGATCGAAAACTGGCCATGAGATAACTACTACGAGACTCGAACTTCCCGAGAACGATGGATCTTTAGCAGTTTACGAGAAAGATTCCATGAGAATATTCTCATAAACCATAAACACGCACGAATTCGTCAAGTTCGAGAAATGAACTTGTTCCGAGATCGAAAACTGGTCATGAGATAACTACTGCGAGACTCGAACTTCCCGAGAACGATGGATCTTTAGCAGTTTACGGGAAAGATTCCATTAGAATATTCTCATAAACCCTAAACATGTACGAATTCGTCAAGTTCGGGAAGTGAACTTGTTCCGAGATCGAAAAATGGCCATGAGATAACTACTACAAGACGCGAACTTCCCGAAAACGAGGCATCTTTAGCAGTTTACGGGTAAGATTCCATGAGAATATTCTCATAAACCCTAAACACGCACGAATTCGTCAAGTTCGAGATGTGAACTTGTTCCGAGATCGAAAACTGGCCATGAGATAACTACTACGAGACTCGAACTTCCCGAGAACGATATATCTTTAGCAGTTTACGGGTAAGATTCCATGAGAATATTCTCATAAACCCTAAACACGCACGAATTCGTCAAGTTCGAGAAGAGAACTTGTTCCGAGATCGAAAACTGGCCATGAGATAACTACTGCGAGACTCGAACTTCCCGAGAACGATGGATCTTTAGCAGTTTACGGGTAAGATTCCATGAGAATATTCTCATAAACCCTAAACATGTACGAATTCGTCAAATTCGGGAAGTGAACTTGTTCCGAGATCGAAAATTGGCCATGAGATAACTACTACAAGACTCGAACTTCCCGAGAACGAGGGATCTTTAGCAGTTTACGGGTAAGATTCCGTGAGAATATTCTCATAAACCCTAAACACGCACGAATTCGTCAAGTTCGAGAAGTGAACCTGTTCCGAGATCGAAAATTGGCAATGAGATAACTACTATGAGACTGCAGCTTAGCATGAACGATGGATCTTTAGCAGTTTACGTGTAAGATTCCATGAGAATATTCTCATAAACCCTAAACACGCACAAATTCGTCAAGTTCGAGAAGTGAACTTGTTCCGAGATCGAAAACTGGCCATGAGATAACTACTACGAGACTCGAACTTCCCGAGAACGATGGATCTTTAGCAGTTTACGGGTAAGATTCCATGAGAATATTCTCATAAACCCTAAACACGCACGAATTCGTCAAGTTCGAGAAGAGAACATGTTCCGAGATCGAAAACTGGCCATGAGATAACTACTGCGAGACTCGAACTTCCCGAGAACGATGGATCTTTAGCAGTTTACGGGTAAGATTCCATGAGAATATTCTCATAAACCCTAAACATGTACGAATTCGTCAAGTTCGGGAAGTGAACTTGTTCCGAGATCGAAAATTGGCCATGAGATAACTACTACAAGACTCGAACTTCCCGAGAACGAGGGATCTTTAGCAGTTTACGGGTAAGATTCCGTGAGAATATTCTCATAAACCCTAAACACGCACGAATTCGTCAAGTTCGAG
>NC_039359.1:208052831-208056827 GCF_003573695.1 Papaver somniferum
AGATCGAAAACTGGCCATGAGATAACTACTACGAGACTCGAACTTCCCGAGAACGATGGATCTTTAGCAGTTTACGGGTAAGATTCCATGAGAATATTCTCATAAACCCTAAACATGCACGAATTCGTCAAGTTCGAGAAGTGAACTTGTTCCGAGATCGAAAACTTGCCATGAGACAACTACTACGAGACTCGAACTTCCCGAGAACGATGGATCTTTAGCAGTTTCCGGGTAAGATTCCATGAGAATATTCTCACAAACCCTAAACACGCACGAATTCGTCAAGTTCGAGAAGTGAACTTGTTCCGAGATCGAAATCTGGCCATTAGATAACTACTACGAGACTCGAACTTCGCATGAACGAGGGATCTTTAGAAGTTTACGGGTAAGATTCCGTGAGAATATTCTCATAAACCCTAAACACACACGAATTCGTCAAGTTCGAGAACTTGTTACGAGATCGAAAACTGGCCATGAGATAACTACTACGAGACTGCAACTTCCCGTGAATGATGGATCTTTAGCAGTTTATGGGTAAGATTCCATGAGAATATTCTCATAAACCCTAAACACGCTCGAATTTTTCAAGTTCGAGAAGTGAACTTGTTCCGAGATCGAAAACTGGCCATGAGATAACTACTACGAGACTGCAACTTCCCGAGAACGATGGATCTTTAGCAGTTTACGGGTAAGATTCCATGAAAATGTAATCACAAACCCTAAAAACACACGAATTCGTCAAGATCGAGAAGTGAACTTGTTCCGAGATCGAAAACTGGCCATGAGATAACTACTATGAGACTGCAACTTCGCATGAACGATGGATCTTTAGCAGTTTACGGGTAAGATTCCATGAGAATATTCTCATAAACCCTAAACACGCACGATTCGTTAAGTTCGAGAAGTGAACTTGTTCCGAGATCGAAAACTGGCCATGAAATAACTACTACGAGACTCGAACTTCCCGAGAACGATGGATCTTTAGCAGTTTACGGGCAAGATTCCATGAGAATATTCTCATAAACCATAAACACGCACGAATTCGTCAAGTTCGAGAAGTGAACTTGTTCAGAGATCGAAAACTGGCCATGAGATAACTACTACGGGACTCGAACTTCCCGAGAACGATATATATTTAGCAGTTTACGGGTAACATTCCATGAGAATATTCTCATAAACCCTAAACATGCACGAATTCGTCAAGTTCGAGAAGTGAACTTATTCCGAGATCGAAAACTTGCCATGAGACAACTACTACGAGACTCGAACTTCCCGAGAACGATGGATCTTTAGCAGTTTTCGGGTAAGATTCCATGAGAATATTCTCACAAACCCTAAACACGCACGAATTCGTCAAGTTCGAGAAGTGAACTTGTTCCGAGATCGAAATCTGGCCATTAGATAACTACTACGAGACTCGAACTTCGCATGAACGAGGGATCTTTAGCAGTTTACGGGTAAGATTCCGTGAGAATATTCTCATAAACCCTAAACACGCACGAATTCGTCAAGTTCGAGAACTTGTTACGAGATCGAAAACTGGCCATGAGATAACTACTACGAGACTGTAACTTCCCGTGAATGATGGATCTTTAGCAGTTTATGGGTAAGATTCCATGAGAATATTCTCATAAACCCTAAACACGCTCGAATTTTTCAAGTTCGAGAAGTGAACTTGTTCCGAGATCGAAAACTGGCCATGAGATAACTACTACGAGACTGCAACTTCCCGAGAACGATGGATCTTTAGCAGTTTACGGGTAAGATTCCATGAAAATGTAATCACAAACCCTAAAAACACACGAATTCGTCAAGATCGAGAAGTGAACTTGTTACGAGATCGAAAACTGGCCATGAGATAACTACTATAAGACTGCAACTTCGCATGAACGATGGATCTTTAGCAGTTTACGGGTAAGATTCCATGAGAATATTCTCATAAACCCTAAACACGCACGATTCGTCAAGTTCGAGAAGTGAACTTGTTCCGAGATCGAAAACTGGCCATGAAATAACTACTACGAGACTCGAACTTCCCGAGAACGATGGATCTTTAGCAATTTACGGGCAAGATTCCATGAGAATATTCTCATAAACCCTAAACACGCACGAATTCGTCAAGTTCGAGAAGTGAACTTGTTCAGAGATCGAAAACTGGCCATGAGATAACTACTACGGGACTCGAACTTCCCGAGAACGATATATCTTTAGCAGTTTACGGGTAACATTCCATGAGAATATTCTCATAAACCCTAAACACGCACGAATTCGTCAAGTTCGAGAAGAGAACTTGTTCCGAGATCGAAAACTGGCCATGAGATAACTACTGCGAGACTCGAACTTCCCGAGAACGATGGATCTTTAGCAGTTTACGGGTAAGATTCCATGAGAATATTCTCATAAACCCTAAACATGCACGAATTCGTCAAGTTCGAGAAGTGAACTTGTTCCGAGATCGAAAACTGGACATGAGATAACTACTACAAGACTCGAACTTCCCGAGAACGAGGGATCTTTAGCAGTTTACGGGTAAGATTCCGTGAGAATATTCTCATAAACCCTAAACCCGCACGAATTCGTCATGTTCGAGAAGAGAACTTGTTCCGAGATTGAAAACTGGCCATGAGATAACTATTACGAGACTCGAAGTTCCCGAGAACGATGGATCTTTAGCAGTTTACGGGTAAGATTCCATGAGAATATTCTCATAAACCCTCAACACGCACGAATTTGTCAAGTTCGAGAAGTGAACTTGTTCCGAGATCGAAATCTGGCCATTAGATAACTACTACGAGACTCGAACTTCGCATGAACGAGGGATCTTTAGCAGTTTACGGGTAAGATTCCGTGAGAATATTCTCATAAACCCTGAACACGCACGAATTGTCAAGTTCGAGAACTTGTTACGAGATCAAAAACTGGCCATGAGATAATTACTACGAGACTGCAACTTCCCGAGAATGATGGATCCTTAGCAGTTTACGGGTAAGATTCCATGAGAATATTCTCATAAACCCTAAACACGCACGAATTTGTCAAGTTCGAGAAGTGAACTTGTTCCGAGATCGAAAACTGGCCATGAGATAACTACTACGAGACTGCAACTTCCTGAGAACGATGGATCTTTAGCAGTTTACGGGTAAGATTCCATGAAAATGTAATCACAAACCCTAAATACGCACGAATTCGTCAAGTTCGAGAAGTGAACTTGTTCCGAGATCGAAAACTGGCCATGAGATAACTACTATGAGACTGCAACTTCGCATAAACGATGGATCTTTAGCAGTTTACGGGTAAGATTCCATGAGAATATTCTCATAAACCCTAAACACGCACGAATTCGTCAAGTTCGAGAAGTGAACTTGTTCCGAGATCGAAAACTGGCAATGAGATAACTACTACGAGACTCGAACTTCCCGAGAACGATGGATCTTTAGCAGTTTACGGGAAAGATTCCATGAGAATATTCTCATAAACCCTAAACACGCACGAATTCGTCAAGTTCGAGAAGTGAACTTGTTCCGAGATCGAAAAATGGCCATGAGATAACTACTATGAGACTCGAACTTCCCGAGAACGATATATCTTTAGCAGTTTCCGGGTAAGATTCCATGAGAATATTCTCATAAACCCTAAACACGCACAAATTCGTCAAGTTCGAGAAGAGAACTTGTTCCGAAATCGAAAACTGGCCATGAGATAACTATTGCGAGACTCGAACTTCCCGAGAACGATGGATCTTTAGCAGTTTCTGGGTAAGATTTATTGAGAATCTTCTCATAAACCCTAAACACGCACGAATTCGTCAAGTTCGAGAAGAGAACTTGTTCCGAGATCAAAAACTGGCCATGAGATAACTACTACGAGACTCGAAGTTCCCGAGAACGATGGATCTTTAGCAGTTTACGGGTAAGATTCCATGAGAATATTCTCATAAACCCTAAACACGCACGAATTCGTCAAGTTCGAGAAGTGAACTTGTTCCGAGATCGAAAA
>NC_039359.1:208057020-208058883 GCF_003573695.1 Papaver somniferum
CAGTTTACGGGTAAGATTCCATGAGAATATTCTTATAAACCCTAAACACGCACGAATTCTTCAAGTTCGAGAAGTGAACTTGTTCCGAGATCGAAAACTGGCCATGAGATAACTACTACGAGACTTGAACTTCCCGAGAACGATGGATCTTTAGCAGTTTACGGGTAAGATTCCATGAGAATATTCTCATAAACCCTAAACACGCACGAATTCGTCAAATTCGAGAAGTGAACTTGTTCCGAGATCGAAAACTGGCCATGAGACAACTACTGCGAGACTCTAACTTCCCGAGAACGATGGATCTTTAGCAGTTTCCGGGTAAGATTTCATGAGAATCTTCTCATAAACCCTAAACACGCACGACTTCGTCAAGTTCGAGAAGAGAACTTGTTCCGAAATCGAAAACTGACCATGAGATAACTACTACGAGACTCGAACTTCCGTGAACGATGGATCTTTACCAGTTTACGGGTAAGATTCCATGAGAATATTCTCATAAACCATAAACACGCACGAATTCGTCAAGTTCGAGAAGTGAACTTTTCCGAGATCGAAAACTGGCCATGAGATAACTACTACAAGACTCGAACTTCCCCAGAACAAGGGATCTTTAGCAGTTTACGGGTAAGATTCTGTGAGAATATTCTCATAAACCCTAAACACGCACGAATTCGTCAAGTTCGAGAAGAGAACTTGTTCCGAAATTGAAAACTGGCCATGAGATAACTACTGCGAGACTCGAACTTCCCGAGAACGATGGATCTTTAGCAGTTTCTGGGTAAGATTTCTTGGGAATCTTCTCATAAACCCTAAACACGCACGAATTCGTTAAGTTCGAGAAGAGAACTTGTTCCGAGATCAAAAACTGTCCATGAGATAACTACTACGAGACTCCAAGTTCCCGAGAACGATGGATCTTTAGCAGTTTACGAGTAAGATTCCATGAGAATATTCTCATAAACCCTAAACACGCACGAATTCGTCAAGTTCGAGAAGTGAACTTGTTCCGAGATCGAAAATTGGCCATGAGATAACTACTACAAGACTCGAACTTCCCGAGAACGAGGGATCTTTAGCAGTATACAGGTAAGATTCTATGAGAATATTCTCATAAACCCTAAACACGCACGAATTCGTCAAATTCGAGAAGTGAACTTGTTCCGAGATCGAAAACTGGCCATGAGATAACTACTATGAGACTCGAACTTGCCGAGAATGATGGATCCTTAGCAGTTTACGGGTAAGATTCCATGAGAATATTCTGATAAACCCTAAACACGCACGAATTCTTCAAGTTCGAGAAGTGAACTTGTTCCGAGATCGAAAACTGGCCATGAGATAACTACTACGAGACTTGAACTTCCCGAGAACGATGGATCTTTAGCAGTTTACGGGTAAGATTCCATGAGAATATTCTCATAAACCCTAAACACGCACGAATTCGTCAAATTCGAGAAGTGAACTTGTTCCGAGATCGAAAACTGGCCATGAGACAACTACTGCGAGACTCGAACTTCCCGAAAACGATGGATCTTTAGCAGTTTCCGGGTAAGATTTCATGAGAATCTTCTCATAAACCCTAAACACGCAGGAATTCGTCAAGTTCGAGAAGAGAACTTGTTCCGAGATCGAAAACTGACCATGAGATAACTACTACGAGACTCGAAGTTCCGTGAACGATGGATCTTTACCAGTTTACGGGTAAGATTCCATGAGAATATTCTCATAAACCATAAACACGCACGAATTCGTCAAGTTCGAGAAGTGAACTTTTCCGAGATCGAAAACTGGCCATGAGATAACTACTACAAGACTCGAACTTCCCCAGAACAAGGGATCTTTAGCAGTTTACGGGTAAGATTC
>NC_039359.1:208058931-208062118 GCF_003573695.1 Papaver somniferum
CCGAGATTGAAAACTTGCCATGAGATAACTACTGCGAGACTCGAACTTCCCGAGAACGATGGATCTTTAGCAGTTTCCGGGTAAGATTTCATGAGAATCTTCTCATAAACCCAAAACACGCACGAATTCGTCAAGTTAGAGAAGAGAACTTGTTCCGAGATCGAAAACTGGACATGAGATAACTACTACAAGACTTGAACTTTCCAAGAATGAGGGATCTTTAGCAGTTTATGGGTAAGATTCCGTGAGAATATTCTCAAAAACCCTAAACACGCACGAATTCGTCAAGTTCGAGAAGTGAACTTGTTCCGAGATCGAAAACTGGCCATGAGATAACTACATTGAGACTCGAACTTCCCGAGAATGATGGATCTTTAGCAGTTTACGGGTAAGATTCTATGAGAATATTCTCATAAACCCTAAACACGCACGAATTCGTCAAGTTCGAGAAGTGAACTTGTTCTGAGATCGAAAACTGGCCATGAGATAACTACTACGAGACTCGAACTCCCCGAGAACGATGGATCTTTAGCAGTTTACGGGTAAGATTCCATGAGAATATTCTCATAAACCCTAAACACGCACGAATTCGTCAAATTCGAGAAGTGAACTTGTTCCGAGATTGAAAACTTGCCATGAGATAACTACTGCGAGACTCGAACTTCCCGAGAACGATGGATCTTTAGCAGTTTCCGGGTAAGATTTCATGAGAATCTTCTCATAAACCCAAAACACGCACGAATTCGTCAAGTTAGAGAAGAGAACTTGTTCCGAGATCGAAAACTGGCCATGAGATAACTACTACGAGACTCGAAGTTCCCGAGAACGATGGATCTTTAGCAGTTTACGGGTAAGATTCCATGAGAATATTCTCATAAACCCTAAACACGCACGAATTCGTCAAGTTCGAGAAGTGAACTTGTTCCGAGATCGAAAACTGGCCATGAGATAACTACTACGAGACTCGAAATTCCCGAGAACGATGGATCTTTAGCAGTTTCCGGGTAAGATTTCATGAGAATCTTCTCATAAACCCAAAACACGCACGAATTCGTCAAGTTAGAGAAGAGAACTTGTTCCGAGATCGAAAACTGACCATGAGATAACTACTACGAGACTCGAAGTTCCGTGAACGATGGATCTTTACCAGTTTACGGGTAAGATTCCATGAGAATATTCTCATAAACCATAAACACGCACGAATTCGTCAAGTTCGAGAAGTGAACTTTTCCGAGATCGAAAACTGGCCATGAGATAACTACTACAAGACTCGAACTTCCCCAGAACAAGGGATCTTTAGCAGTTTACGGGTAAGATTCCGTGAGAATATTCTCATAAACCCTAAACACGCACGAATTCGTCAAGTTCGAGAAGTGAACTTGTTCCGAGATCAAAAACTGGCCATGAGATAACTACTATGAGACTCGAACTTCCCGAGAACGATGGATCTTTAGCAGTTTACGGGTAAGATTCCATGAGAATATTCTCATAAACCCTAAACACGCACGAATTCGTCAAGTTCGAGAAGTGAACTTGTACCGAGATTGAAAACTTGCCATGAGATAACTACTGCGAGACTCGAACTTCCCGAGAACGATGGATCTTTAGCAGTTTCCGGGTAAGATTTCATGAGAATCTTCTCATAAACCCAAAACACGCACGAATTCGTCAAGTTAGAGAAGAGAACTTGTTCCGAGATCGAAAACTGGACATGAGATAACTACTACAAGACTTGAACTTCCCAAGAATGAGGGATCTTTAGCAGTTTATGGGTAAGATTCCGTGAGAATATTCTCAAAAACCCTAAACACGCACGAATTCGTCAAGTTCGAGAAGTGAACTTGTTCCGAGATCGAAAACTGGCCATGAGATAACTACATTGAGACTCGAACTTCCCGAGAATGATGGATCTTTAGCAGTTTACGGGTAAGATTCTATGAGAATATTCTCATAAACCCTAAACACGCACGAATTCGTCAAGTTCGAGAAGTGAACTTGTTCTGAGATCGAAAACTGGCCATGAGATAACTACTACGAGACTCGAACTCCCCGAGAACGATGGATCTTTAGCAGTTTACGGGTAAGATTCCATGAGAATATTCTCATAAACCCTAAACACGCACGAATTCGTCAAATTCGAGAAGTGAACTTGTTCCGAGATTGAAAACTTGCCATGAGATAACTACTGCGAGACTCGAACTTCCCGAGAACGATGGATCTTTAGCAGTTTCCGGGTAAGATTTCATGAGAATCTTCTCATAAACCCAAAACACGCACGAATTCGTCAAGTTAGAGAAGAGAACTTGTTCCGAGATCGAAAACTGGCCATGAGATAACTACTACGAGACTCGAAGTTCCCGAGAACGATGGATCTTTAGCAGTTTACGGGTAAGATTCCATGAGAATATTCTCATAAACCCTAAACACGCACGAATTCGTCAAGTTCGAGAAGTGAACTTGTTCCGAGATCGAAAACTGGCCATGAGATAACTACTACGAGACTCGAAATTCCCGAGAACGATGGATCTTTAGCAGTTTCCGGGTAAGATTTCATGAGAATCTTCTCATAAACCCAAAACACGCACGAATTCGTCAAGTTAGAGAAGAGAACTTGTTCCGAGATCGAAAACTGACCATGAGATAACTACTACGAGACTCGAAGTTCCGTGAACGATGGATCTTTACCAGTTTACGGGTAAGATTCCATGAGAATATTCTCATAAACCATAAACACGCACGAATTCGTCAAGTTCGAGAAGTGAACTTTTCCGAGATCGAAAACTGGCCATGAGATAACTACTACAAGACTCGAACTTCCCCAGAACAAGGGATCTTTAGCAGTTTACGGGTAAGATTCTGTGAGAATATTCTCATAAACCCTAAACACGCACGAATTCGTCAAGTTCGAGAAGAGAACTTGTTCCGAAATTGAAAACTGGCCATGAGATAACTACTGCGAGACTCGAACTTCCCGAGAACGATGGATCTTTAGCAGTTTCTGGGTAAGATTTCTTGGGAATCTTCTCATAAACCCTAAACACGCACGAATTCGTTAAGTTCGAGAAGAGAACTTGTTCCGAGATCAAAAACTGTCCATGAGATAACTACTACGAGACTCCAAGTTCCCGAGAACGATGGATCTTTAGCAGTTTACGAGTAAGATTCCATGAGAATATTCTCATAAACC
>NC_039359.1:209264467-209270432 GCF_003573695.1 Papaver somniferum
ATGATGTTCGTCGGAGTCGAGTGTCTTCCGGAGCGAGAGCCTCGTCTTCTCGGGAAGAGATTCCTCCGATAATTCCGTCTGGCTCACGGAGAGTCTTTAATCACTCAATGGTGCGTCCTCGTGAAGAGACTCGGAGTACGCAGGCTCCTCCCCGCGCTGTTGCTTTTGACGTTCCTCCTTTACGTTCGTTAGTGCCCGAGCATCATCCACGGTCTTCTCCAACTTTGAAGGGGAAGAATACAAAGGGCGTAGCTCCTGCGGCTGGATCTTCAAAGAATCCCCCCGTGAAGAGAAAAGCGTCTGAAGCGTTTGTTAGCTCATCCGGCCCCGCCGAGGAGGAAGAGGCTGCTCCCTTGATACGCAGTGTTTCTGTTAGCAGGAGAAAAGTAACCTTCAAGCATATCGATCTTGAAATATTCAAGGAGAAGCATGATCTCCAAGCCTTCGGGGTTCGGTTTTATGCCCCCGAGGATGACATCTCGTATGAGCTGATCTCTAAGTACGAATTCGATGAATTTCACTTGTTAACGACGTTTGGGGCCTTCGAGGCTGGTCTGATGCTGCCGTTGTACAAATCGGGTGATTCCTTCTACTACGACGTGCTCGCTAGTCGTGAGGGTTCTTCCACAAATACTCATAGCCGTTCCGTATCCCAATTATCGGGGAATTATCTCCGCGCCCTGAAGGAATGCTATCTGCGGAGTAAGGGGGAAACGTCGATGACCTGCTACGTCCCCAATCCCTTGGAGAAGGAATGGTACACTCCTGAGAATTTTAATAACTCCTTCGGTGATTACGTCAATAGCAGGAATCGCAAGCCGTGGAGTGTCAGCCTTCGGAATCTTCCTGCTCCTCGAGGCGAGATTCGTCTGTTAAATGAGGTCAGCGATGCCAAGCTGAAGTATGTTCCTGGCACGGAGGCGTCCAATCGTCGGAAACTCTTCCCCGCGCGAGAAAGGATCAAACGTGATCATGACTACGAGTGGCACGCCACTGTCATTGAAATAGTAGGTCCGTGGGCTTACGGTTGGATTCCCGGTTCCCGCGGATGGCGGCCAACCGAGAATAGTAAGCCGCGCGAATCTCCTCCCGCTCGCTATGGAGATTTCTGCCCCTGGCGTCTGAACTTTGCGGGCATGAATTTTCCTTATGCCCTGGATGTCGTAGAGGGAGACGAGGAGGATGGTTCCGGTGCTATACTCCCATCGAAGAATATCTCAGCTGCTCAGGTACGCAGATTGTAGTTGTGTTTCGTTTTTATAACTTCCATCGGACGGGAAGAATAATTCCTTTGTGGTGTCGGTTTCAAGTATTGAAGAAGACAAAGATTAGGCCGAAGCAGTCTTCTACTATGGTGGTGGGTGAGGTTGAGGCCCAAGAAGAAGTTACTAGTCCTGTGAACGAAGAGTTTGCCGAGGACGAGATTACAGATGGGGAGGAACGTACTGGTACCTCCCCTATCAATGCCGAAGAAGAGGTCTTCGCTGGTCCCGCCGGTGATGGAGGAAGGAACAAGGGTGTAGTGGCGGATGATGTTGTCATCGAGGATGTTTCCGTCCCTGCTGGTGATGTCATGGATACCCTCCCCACTTCTCAAGAATTTTCTTTCGATCGGATGTATTCCACGGGGGAGTTCTTTGACGAAGCCCTCGATTTTCCCGAGGACTTCTCTTTACTTTCCCCTAATGACAATTGGGATGTTCTTGGTGGTGATGGTAATGGTGATGCTGCTGTAGAATGTGTTGGTGCGGAGGAGCCTTCTGTGCATGTAGGCGCGGGAGAACATGCCAACGTTCAGGCTGAGGGGGTCGAGTCGGTCAAAGGAAAATCTGTTGTTGACGCGCCCGCCGATAGTCTTCCCCAGTCGCCGATGTCTGAGGGTGAGGATGCCATCATGAGTTGGTTCAAGGAGAAGAATCTTCTGTTTGTCTCTCATCCTGCTCCTGTGGTTGTTGGGGAAAAGGAATCAACCGCGTATACCCGTCGTATGATGGAGATGTCTTCGAAGGCGCAGGTGTCTGAAGCCTGGGGAACAAGGTTGACCGTTCCCGAAGCTACCCTCGTGCCGGATCCTCCTACTTCTGTTGCCGATATGATGGCTATTGCCGACGGGTATCAATATGGCTTCCCGCAACAGCGTGTGCTGGAGGTAAATTTTCGTACATTCTTGTTCGTGAGAATAGGACGCTTCGGTTGAATAATGTTTTGTGATTTTGATGTGTAGATGATGAGGAACGAGCATTGCAACCACGTGCTATATCAGTTCTTTAAAGCAAAATCTCTGAAGCTCGAGGCTAAGCTTCGTCATCGGGAAAAGGAATTATCTGCGGCGGAGGTGGAAATAGAAGAGCTGAAGAAAAGCCTCAAGGAGAAAGAGAGACTGGGTGAAGCAGAGGCTGATCTTCGTTCAGAACTTATTGCAGTGCGTGCTGAGTTAGAGCAAACTCGTAGCCAAGTTTCCACTTTCACAGGTTTGGTTCTTTTCCTTCGCCGTTTGTCATTCTTTTCTCTTAGTTGTTCTGTCTGAGTCTCCCCACCCTATGTCCAGTGGGTGGCATCCCTGAGCTGGTATGGCTTCGAAACGAAAGAGCTCGGAAAAAATCTCGTATTAGAGATTTGGTTGAGAAGATTAAGAGTGAGGCTAGGAAATGGGATGCTCGGGCTGAAGTATGGCGCGCGCGGCATGTTCAGATGGTCGACATGCAAAATCTGTACAACCATGATCGTGCTTTATTTGATGGCACACTGCTGTGGACCAGTGATAATCTGCGGGAATCCCGCGAGCGCACTTCCTTGTTGGAATCTAGGATTCAGCTATTGGAAGAAGAATTACAGACGGCGCGGTCCATTCCTCTTTCAGGGGTCCAAGATAATATGCTTGGTCTTGCCAGGGAACGAGATGATGCTCGTGCTGAAGTCTATGCTCTCAGCAATGCTCTTTCCGCGTCTCGTGCCGATGTAGCTCGTCTTGCTGAGTCTGAGAGGAATCTTGAAGTGTGCATGTATAGACTCAGCAAAGGGGTCTCAGAGATAAATAAAGAGGTCGACCACCTTCGTCATATGGACTCGATGAAGCAGGTAGAATTAGATGCCTGTCAATTTACTCTCACCAACCTTCAACTAGACTATAAGAAATTATCCGCGGAATATGATCATCTTGATGAAGCGCGAGACGCGGTTGTTAATGAATATGAAGAGGCTTCGGCTTGTGTCGAAGGTATAATCCCAATTCATCGAGTGTGATCTTGTTAGTTTTCTACGCTAACTCCGTGGTGTTGTCTTTTTCAGGGCTCGAGGAACGGCTTCGCGTCACAAATGAAGAACTTGAAAAGGCTCAATCTTCCTTAGCACAGCAAAAGGAACAAACCAATCACTTCAAGAATTTAGCAGCCACCCGCGAGGAGGCCGTTAGTGCTGCTTCCAGAGAAGTGAATCGGCTATCCTCGTTATTATCCCAAGCCCAACAGCGGACAACAGTTATTAAACATAAGGCTCGTTGTCAATTGGCTGAGGAGACGAACAAGATGCTGGAGAGGATAGAGCTTGGCCTATGGAATGAACATGGTCTCGTGAAGAATTACCCTCGTCGTCCCGTTCCTGCTGCATTGCCCAGCTCCTCGGGCCCCTCTTCTGGTGGGAGCGTCCCATCAAGTCTGAGGAAGAATCCGGATGACGGGACCGGGACCGCCACCTAGGTAGAGATGGCAGCGTTCTGTAGGGTCCGCGGCATAATTGTGCTTTTTGTAACGATGTAAAAGGAATGTTTTTTGATTGTGTATCCTTGGCTTTGGCCGTTCACTTCTTGTAATCACCCTTTGTGAAATGAATTCTCTTCTTGATATACCTACAATGTTTTTGTATTTTAAGTTTGTGAAAAATCAAAACAAAAGTTAAGTGTTTTTGAGTGCGATACGAAAGGAAGGTACCTTCGTGATCGTCTTGAGACCTGTCACCCCGCTGGCAAATCCTGGGCCAGAGGATTCCCAGACGGTGGGGGCCGGGGCAACGTTCTAGGATATGGGGCGTAAAATATGTACGCGCCCATTCCGTCGACCCGTTGCCTTAAGATTGGTTGGGTATCTCTTTCTGCTGGATGCCTTCCCCCTGGTCCTACACTTATGGACACTGATGGGGGAGCCCTGAGAGATTGTAGATTAACTACTTTCCCCAATATTGTAGGTAGATTCCACAGACTTGATAATTTGAAAGCTTATTTAATTGACAAGTTGAGGTCTGCAATTCCTCTTCCAGAGATAGAAACATGTTGGGCGGGGAGGCTCCTTTCTTCTTCTGGTATATTCCCAGCAGATTCAAATCTGCGTTGCTTCTATGGGAAGTATGGTTTGAGCCATTTAGCATTCCAAGGATGCCGGAGGACCTCGCCTTTTAGATTACGAAGGTAGTAAGAACCATTACCCGCAGTGTCGTGGATCACAAACGGTCCTCCCCATGTAGGTGCTAACTTTCCCCATTTCTTTTCTTGCTGATATCGTGGGATTGTTCTCAACACATACTGTCCCTCTACAAAATTTCGTAGCTTTACCTTTTTGTTGTACTCCCTTGCTAGTCTTCGTTGATAATTTTCCATCTTTTGCAATGCTACTTCCCTTCTTCCTTCCAAGTCGTCCAACCTTTCTAACATCATATCCGTTGTGAGGTTTTTCTCCCAAGCTTCGGTCTTCGTGGTTGTCATGAGGATTTCTGTAGGTATGACTGCTTCAGCTCCATAAGTAAGAAGAAACGGGGATTCTCCGGTAGCAGACCTTCGTGTTGTCCTGTATGCCCACAAGACATTGTGCAGTTGTTCGCACCATCTTCCCTTATGCTCGTCTAATTGTTTTTTGAGTATAAGGGCGAGGGTCTTGTTGGTAGCTTCCGCTTGTCCGTTTCTTTGAGGGTATAAGGGGGTGGACTTGTTCTTTCTTATTTTAAAGGTGTCGAAGAGCATGTCTATATTTTTTCCCTGTAATTGCTTGCCGTTATCAGACACAATTTCAGCAGGTATACCAAATCTGCAAATGATGTTCTGGAATATGAAAGTGAACACATCCGCGTCTCTGATCCTGGCCAAGGCCTTGTCCTCCACCCATTTACTGAAGTAGTCCGTGGCTACTATCAAAAATCGTCTCTTCCTGGATCCTTCGATGAAAGGCCCGACGATGTCTACTCCCCATTTTGCAAATGGCCACGGGCTATCAACAGAGTTTAGCAATGTTGCCGGCGCGTGGATTTTTTTCGCGAAGCGCTGACATTCTTCGCATCGTCGGGACATCCTCGCAGCATCTTGTATCATGGTCGGCCAGTAATATCCTTGCGTTTTTGCCTTGTCAGCTAGTGATCTCATACCGCTATGATTCCCTGCGTCACCATAATGGATATCCCTTAGAATTCGATGCCCTTCTTTTCGGGATAAGCAGCGTAGTAATGGTCCGAGGAAAGATTTCCTATATAGGACCCCGTCCCGAAGATCGTATCTTCCCACTTTGGAGAGCGTCTTTCTAGCTTGCTTCCGATCCGCAGGTAGGCTTCCTTTGTCGAGGAAGGCATGTATTGTCACCCTCCAGTCATCTTCATTGCTGAAATCTTCGTCTTGATTTGCTTTTGACAAGATTTCTTCATCAAAGTCGTTATGGATGTCTTCTCCTACTTGGTCTTCAATATATTCTTCCATCGTATCTTGATTGGTAGCGAAGGAGAATTGAGATGCAATCGAAGGCTCGTATACCCTTGCTATTTTAATACCTTCGGCATTTTTATCCCTCAACATGGATGATATGTATGCTAGGGCATCCGCATGCCTGAGGTCCCTTCTGCATAAGTGCCGGAACTTAATGTTCGGGATTTGTGAAGCCAATGTTTGGACCAATGCCATGTAAGCTGAAAGGGTGTCATCGTACACATTATATTCGAGCGCGATTTGCCGTATGACCAGCTGCGAATCACTTGTCAGCCTTACATCGGTTAC